>NW_010433118.1:50947-84930 GCF_000710305.1 Buceros rhinoceros silvestris
GACTGGTACATTCTGCATTAGGACTTGCTGTGCTAATGTTAATAAATTTACTCACACTTCTATTATTTCTACTGTGCCAATACTACCTATTGCACATAATGCCTCCCATCATCAAAGTTTCCTGACGTTACAACTAGATCCTCAAAGCAAACTCCTTGAGTTAGTCTAGATGGATTGACAAGGCAGAACAGGGATGGATGGAATCCTGTGTTGAGCCTTTAAGAGATGGCATTGTCAGGGAAAAGAAGATGCTTTTGCAATTGGTATAATTCAGATGAATTATAATCTGATATTATATGATTAATCTATATTATAATCTGATATACTTCAGATGAATTATATCAGATGAATCCATTCAGATGATGGAAAAGTCTTTGCACGAGCACTAGGAACGTCACGAGGGCAGCACTGCCTGGCATCTCTGTAGTACCACATACTGTGGACTTGTATAGCCTGGGCCACAGGCTGCCCTGTCACTTTATCCATGCCATCAGCCCCGAAAAAGGTGAAGAAAAAGGTCTTTTCTCTGCAAAAAAGGACTTTGGTGCACAGGAGTCCTGGATCTGCATTGATGACCTCTCCCAGCTAACTGAGGGCCTCATGAACTCAAGGCACAACTGAAGTCTGAGTTAGGGGAATGCCAACCAACCTGTTCCATAACCACTATGTCCTGTCAGAGAGTCAGATTTGGTGCCTGTGAGAGGAGCAAAACATTAACACCCCCCAAAGACCTCTGCATGACATATTACAGGGCCCAATAACAAAGTAATTTATCACAATATACAGCAATTAGGTCTCAGCCACAGCCACCAATCACGCTGCTGAACACCAAGGACGCGCTGAAGTCTTTTCAGTAAAAACCCTGTAAATAGCTGTTTAACCTTGTTCAGTATCCGGATAAAAAAAAAACATACCCAAACATTTCACATCAATTCAAAGAAAAGTTTTGAGGATTTTGGAGTGGGGGCAAAATAAGTATTTCAGTCTGACGCAAAATAATTCTGAATGATCTTAAGTGAGTTATTATCTTCTGGGCAATTTCTTGTAAAAGAAAAGAAGTCCTTTATTCATAGAGTGAGGAGCTTGTACTTCTCTTTTCAGGGATAGTGTCTACCCACTCACAGTATCCCCGCAGAGTCTTACACTGCATTGTTCGAAGTTCTTGTTATTTAGTTGTTGTGAGGGAGCCAAGTTATGACTAGGTTCTTAGAGAGGGAAGACTTTAGGGACCTCTTCTGCAAGTAGAGACAGGCAGAGTTCATTTGGCTGAATTTGGGAGGAAAAAGGATGTATGGGTCCATAAAGCATGCAAACATTTTCCTACTACTTCAGAGAGAAATGTGTTTCGGCATGATACCTCCGTTCAGCCCCACTTGCTGGGTTGACAGTACTAGTGAAATGGAAGAGCTTCTGGCTAGCAAAATCACTTCCCGTGTCCTGGCAACACCGAATCGGATTTTAACTGTTGCTGCAGCCTGTGCCCGCAAAGGGGTCTTGCTAAAAGAGAATATTTTTCGTTCAGTCAGTTCCTTACATTGGTGACATACTGTTCTAATACGAATCCCAGACTTCTGTTTTGTTCTCACTGCCTGTTAGATATTTTAACAGGTACTGAGGTCAAAAACGGGTACGTGCCAATCAAGAAACAGGGTGGAACGTGGTAGCCTCCTGAAAAGCATAGAGCAAAGGCAACTTATTTTCAACACAGCTTTAAGGTCTTCTGAACAGGCACCTGGTTTGCTCCTCCTTCTGGTTTTGTTTATTACAGTAATTATTCTGCTATTCGAAATTTTATTCTGAATTTTTCTAATTCAAGGCCAGATGACAGAGTTACATTACACCAGTATTATTTCCACTGAAAGTATCACGCACAACTATCTTTGAGTTAAGCCACTATATGTAACCCACTAGTTTTGTAGGCTGAAACGATCTTTCACAGCCAGATACCCAAGCTCTTCTGTCACGCATCGCACAGATACACAATTGGTAATCATCTTTTATATAGTTGGTAAAATCAGGCTATCAAGGGCTAAATGAATGCTAAAGCTGATATTAGGTGGGCAAAGAAAGAAAGAAATGAGAATTAAACATGCTTTTTCCCCCAAGAACTGAGACAGCAATAAAACCCAGTGTAAAATAGAATTTGGTACCTATCACATGACTCTGACTCATACTCCTTGTCATGGTGTCCTCCTCTTCTTCTTGCAGGTTTTCTGTGACTACTTTAGCCTGTATAAAAGTGAAGAACATCTGTGACTTTAAGTTGCTTCATGATAACTACAGAACATTTTTTCAGAAATAAACCAGAGTTAAGTTACAAGGCTGCTAAGAGTCCATTAAAAAAAAATTATGCTCTATTCTCCTGACCTCTTATTTGTTTCTCTCTAGAAATACCACGTTTCAGATTATTAATTCAAATTCACTCAATATATGATGTGGTATCTCTCTAATTCAGTTTGGAAACGCTGAACTTTGGTGGTTTTGTTTCTCCTCTGTTTAAGAGCATTTATTAGGTAAACAGAGACTAAAATTTCATTTAAAGATGCAGCGTGCTCTAAGAGCCTGTGTTATTCAAACCCTTAGATATTCTATTTTTCAGATGAAAGTACATTTTTGCTCTGTTCTTCTGTGCTCCTATTTCCCAAGCGTATATAAAACCAGAGTATCTTCCCAGCATACAGTGAAAACCCCCTCCATTACATGCCATCAGTGGCCATAATTCAGATCCAGAGACATATTTTTCTGCCGTGCTATATAAATCAAACAGGAATGAAGGGTGATGAGAGGAGGCAAACCAGCGCTGCAGAAAAACATTGTTCTACGTATCTCAGAGATCTTGAAGTATTTGTTAATCACTCTCTGCTGTTTTAAACTACTTCTAGCACATTCACAACAACGTTAAATACGTCCTGTAATCTACACCAGTAGAATTTATCATTACTTGCATGGCCTATCTTTCCTCACAGTATATATATACTGCTTGCCTGGCTTACACGAGGAGCCCCACTGACCGCTTGTGTCTAGCCTCGGTAAAATATGAAAGACTCGCTCCCTGAATTTATGAAAGTACATTTATAATCTCTTAATCCCAGAGATTTGATTACATCTTTTTTCTTCTGAGATGATGCTCTTCAGCCTATAGAAAATGGGGAGGAGAGTATGTGACCATTCGGCACTGAGTTACGGTTAGCACAATTTCTCATGTTTACAGACCGCACGGCGGTCCGTGGCTGGCTGCTGCTGTGACTTCTCACAATATTAGGATAGATCTCAGGGTTTTCCCCAGACACACAGACTGCAGACAGACAGTGCTATACAAAACTTCTGGTGTCTTGATTTTGGTGCCACCCTTCCACCTCACAAAGTAAAGCCCACGGCTTTTCTAAATTACACCGGGCTGTAATAAAATCACAAGGATGAAACGAAGCAGTGCAGCACAAAAATGATTGTATTGCACCTTAAGCTCCAGTCAAGGGCATGAAAAAGTATCGGAGAATGTGGAATATCTTGGTGTGGGCTAAAGGATTATGTATTTCTGTTGGCTGGCCTTTAGAGCAAAGAGCTTTTTTGATGAACACTAACGGGAAGCGTACCCCTCTGAAGGTGAATGCATAAGGCTGCCATTGGTGGAACATTGCTTTTTCCATAAATTCAGTGGCATTCAAGCAATAACATTCTTTGCATGAACAGAAATCAGAGGTAATTGGTGCATATGTTATGGCATAATAGTGCCCCAAGTCTTTACCTGGCACAGCACAAGAAAAAAGATATAATCATCAAAAATTCAATAGGCTTTAAAGGAAAAACTTGCTAGAAAATTAATGTTAAAAGAATGTTACAGCCAGGATTTAAAGCAGTATATATATATATATATACACACACATACAAAAAATATATATAAATAAAAAAATATATATACAACATGCGGTTTTGAAATCCAGCAGCTTTCTCACTGAACTCATATGACTGCACTTTGCATTGTTCAAAAAAGTAAAAGAAATCTTAGTTTAGGGCTTTACAAAAGATTTATGTTGTTTTCTCCAAAAGCATTAATTTTGTCTTTCTACAAGCAAAAAACCACACAACAGGCCATTCCGCTGCATGAAACTGTTTTGAGTCACAGCTGTCTCCCAGTCCTTTGCAATCTGCTTCAAAGTAAGCAGACACCAAAGAGAAACTGGAAATGATAGTAATAAGACGCATGAACTTTGAATTTAAAGACTTTCCACTCTTTATGTTGAAGAAGGTTGGAGGACAAGATGCCATATCACATACTGTGAAATCTTCAGGTATTTCTCGTTCATACATTAACATTCAGGACTGTACACATGTTTTTAATCTCATTATTCTAGATGTCCTCAGTCTTCTGGCACCAAATATTTCTCTCAGGAATTAGGCACCACAAAAGTTACATATAATGCAACTTAACCTTCAAAAACAATAAAAAAACTACTTTGATGCCCAGTGGAGAAAAGACTGTATGGTATAGGACAGGAAATGCCTATTCCCCATGACTAACCTGTCCTTAAAAACTAAACAGTATCATCAGCATTTCTCCATTATTTATGTATATTAAGGACAATCTTTGTAGTTCCCTGATAAAACCAAGTGTGTCTCTTGAAGATACACTTAAAAGTCCCAAGTGACTGTCATTGCTGCCTTTAGAAAGACTTCACAATATGACAGACACAGGGCACAGCAAATTACTGCAGTATTAGAAAATAACAAGTTCGAAAGAAATTGTAGAAGCAATGTGTAGAGTTTTTGTACTTCTGTACAGTGAAGATATACCCTCAGCTGTCAGGACCGTATTAAATGGGGCATAGTTAAACTGAGTGGCTCTGATAAGGGGCTCTGCTCTGCTATCAAAGTTCTAGATCAGCTGGATTGAATTTCCTGCATATTGCACATTTCCAGACTTTCATTCTCTCTTTCCTCTCAGTGACACTACAAGGACAGCCTTAGATATGCTTATAATTTGTGGTTTTTATAATGCAGGAGACATCTACATTTTCACAGAAGAGATGATACCACAGGAGTCAGGAGGAAAAAGTTTTCCAAGACATTCATTCAGGGAACATATTCCCTGTAAGTTTTAAAAAATGACCTTGCAGATGTTCTTAGGAGAGACGTCTGAATTAAAGTGAAAAACGTTTGCCTGAAGTTGAAACCATGTGTGAGATACTTTAGTCTTAAGCATCCTGAACATCAGTCCTAAGCTGAACATCAGTACTAAGCCAGAAGTTTTTCCAGTTCCTATTTTTGAAATCTTTTCTCCCTTGAAATACATCCCAAAGAATTTGTATTTCAAATTCTCTCAGACAAAACAGTTGCATGTGTTTCTCTTTCTCCTATAAAATGCCAATAACTCACTTTTATCAGAACAACAAAAGTAATAACCTCACCTTCACATTCAGTATTGTATTTGGCACAAGTTTTCAGACTACTTTGTGAAAATTGTGATTATGGTTAATAATAATCATAACAATACGGCCAAGACAGCTATCAGGAATAAGGATGCTCATTGAGTTAAAGCATCTCTGTTCTCCTGGTGCTTGGACTTTAAAACATCACGGGAAGGGCCCTTGCTAGGCAAGAAATGGCACACTGAATCCTAAGGTTAATTACTAGAAGCTTCACAAGGAAGGGCACCCATTCACTCTGACTTTAGGCTACAGTTCTAGACTCTGTGCGTGCACTGCTCGATGTTGAAAAGTGAGTGACTCACATAACCTTTCAAGAACTGGAATCCAGCAGCTAACAGAATATGAAATTATTTTTCTTCTAAACTGCAGCATTCCTACTCTGGACAAATTGAAGTATCGGGTACAGTCAGTATCTTACTGAAGCATAAAACTAACTGCAGGGCATTAACAGGGAGCTTTTCCATGGTACAGCAAGAAACATGGGTCAAAGGTATGTTTCCACTTTTGAAAGACTCCCAAAAGTGGTCCAATACTTTACCTTTTCCTCACAAGCAGTGCACTTTTCAGGCTTAGCAATTTCTATAATGTTCAGAGGAATGTTCAACACTGGCATGTAATTATCAGGGAAAGGGGAAAAATGAAAAAAAAAGAAAATGGTCCTATTATCTCAATCTACTACAGTAGATTATAGCATTGTTTTGCATGTATCTCCACTGGAACTGAATCGCCAGCAGAAGGAGTAGGATCTTCATGACTAGCTGCATAAACTGGCCTCCAGTCAAGCTACCAACTTTGTATTAATTCATGTTTCTCTAGCTACACAAAATCTTTCTATCATATGTAAACAGTTATCCTGATGGTCTGTACTGGCAATAGGGAACACATCCAGAATTAAAAAGAAGGTAATAATGTTTTCATGGACACATGAAGCACTTACCAGGGTCTGATACTGCATCTCCATATCAGCTTTCGTGTTGCTGTTTTTCTTGTGGTTTCCTTGAGAGCTGATAGAGTTGCCGTGAAGAGAGGAGCCCTGGGAGCTGCCCTTCGACACACTCCTGTAGGAAACATTATTTGATCCACTTTCTGTCTGCTGAGCTGCTTTCTTATCAACTCTGCAGGTAGAGAGTGATTCCTCTGATAAATTACATTGCCCTTCTTCAATCACTCTACTTTTCCATTCCTTTAATGTTGAAAGTAACCTCTCTGTATCTTTCTGTCTCTAGACCTTTGAGTGATAAATGTTTCTAACTAGCCTTGATCAAATCTGTCACTTGCAATTTCAGGTAGTATATCAATTTAGTCTTTCACAGGTAATGATTTATATTATATTTTGGACTGCTGTGGGGCAAACCTGAAAACACAGTACTGCACTTGCTAAGTTCTTCTGTGACTGAAGTTGTGGCAGCTAGAAATGTAATTAATTCTGACTAGTTAACAAATAACGTGTTTGCTGGTTACAATACATGAAGATGGAGTGCGTTAAAACATGAACCTAATTATTCTCTATCTTTACACACCATCTGCCTAGATTCTTGATTTCTGGAATCATTTGAATTTCTGTCAGCTTGGATGTAACCTGCCATTCTTTAATTTCAAAGGCCATTGGCTTGGTTAATAAAGTAATATGAACAAAATTATCATCTCGTTATTAGTGTTTTTTCCTGTAGAGGTTACAGTCCTGACAATGTACGTACTGACTGATTCTCTGCATTCTTAGTCTAAAAGGAACATACACTGAACTTAGCATCTGGGCATCTGTAAAGCTACAGCGTACAACAGCACATCCCGAATTGTCTCCCAGAGATTTACCTGTTTAAAAGCTCTTTCATAAAACTGTCTTTCGGTGAGTACGGAGCTGTGGTGGAACCTTTGACGTGTTCACACTCAATCTCAACGGGCGTGTCGCGTGAAGGTTTCATAATTTTGCTCTCCATGACATCAGCTAAAATGTCACCATTGTCGGTTTTCCTGTTGATGTCATTTTCTATTTCACAGTGTTGTTCAATTCTCTTTTTTTCTTTTCTTCTCTCTAATTTTGCCTGCTTAATTCCAAATCCTGAAACTTTCACATCTTTTTTTTCTACCTTTGTTTTAGGAACATCAGTTTTCCTGCTGCTCAGTGCTGGGAGCTTACTCTTTCGAAAGCCAAACCAACTAGCTATAGAGGGCCCCGTCTTTTGTTTAGTCTCTGCAGTGGGAGATTTGGTTTGTCCTTGGCCCTTTTGCATATTTTCTTGGATGCATAACATGACTTTCTCCTCTATTGTGTGTTGTGAAGCTGGTGAACTCAAAACGTTGGCAACCTTCTCAGAGGCTTCTGCTAACTTTGAAGACATTTGCTGTCTTTGTGACTTTGTTGCTTCCAGTTTATGAGGACACTTTATTCCATCCAAGTTTTGAAATGATGAAATTTGTTTGGAAGATACAGTAGCTGACGTTTCAAACTCCAACTCTGCTGGCAAAACACTTTTTTTACTTAGAGCCTCACGTTTAAAACTTCCAGTGCTTTTCTCACTCTGGACACACAGACTGCATGCATCCTTCTGAGAAAATGGTTTGTTCCCATCACATTTTGAAGTGTTGTGAAACAAGTCTACTTTTGAAGATGATCTGAAGGGCAGTTTGCTTGGGCTGCCATGGTGGCTATTGCAACTACTCGTATTTCCAAGAGAACCTTGCCTAGAATAAGAATTTTCTGTGGTTTTAGCAGCACACGAAGGCATCTCTGGTGTCACTGCTGACCCAGGAATGGCCCTGATTTGAAGTCCTTCCATGGCTGAGTTCTGCCTTGTTAGAGAATTTCCTCTATCAAAAGTGTTTGTAATAATCTGAGTCCGTACTTTTCCGGGCCCCTCTGTCACAGCGGCAGATGGCTTTTCCCCTGTATGAATGCTAAAACTCTGGCTACGCGCTTTTGCTCCATTCATGCCCAGAGCTGGCTTCAAGTGTGACTTGTTGCTAGAAGAAACAGATCTCTTAACTAATTTGTTTTCTAATCCATCTACTCTGTCTACCACCAAGTTGGAGCTTTCATGTGAATGAGGTGATGCTGGACCCATACTAAGCCCCACCGTAAAGTTATTTTTTACTTCAGCATCAGATGTAGAGTCTTTTAATTCAGCATCTGTTGCACCTCTAGTGCTTATACTTAAAGATTCGTTTTGCTTGTACTTACTTGAACTCACATTACTTTTGGAAGCTGCATTTATACTGTCTTTCTCCTGCTTTCCTGGTACAGTAGAGCTCTTTCGGAGAAGTTGGGGAGATTTGACAAATAATTTCAGTCCCACAGGGAGACGGGTTTTCGTTCCTTTCTCATTAGAGTTTTGGGTAGCATGTGCAGTGTCACTACCATGAAACAGTGTTGACATCGGAGAATTGTTTACCTGAGATAGTAAAGGCTCACTTGTGCTTGTTGTATGACATTGAGGAGTTGCAGAGAGAATGTTTGGCATCTTTTGTGGCTGATCCGCCCCACTGTCAATGGAACCATCTCTTTTGCTGGAATATGTGTTTTGTGAAGAAGTTGTTTCTAATGATGGACAACCTAGAGAAAAGGACCTGGCTGTTTGAAAATCTGTGTTGGAGAATTCATGACTCCTGTGGAGACCCAGCTGATCAGGGCTTTTTGGGCAGACTTGCTTTGTGGAAACTTTGGAAAGTCCTTGGCATGCACTGTGGGGTTGCTGAGTTATGCATTTATTTTGCATAATTGCTTCTGCATTTTCCTGAAGGTAAGATAATTCAATTTTGGCCCCAGAAGATACATTTTTTGCTTGCATTTCATGATGAGATTGATTATGAAAGCCAGAGTTCACCGTTCCTTTTAATGGTGATGATTTCAGTATATTTTTTGCTGTTTCACTGGGACCAGCTCCTCCCAACTTTACTGCTGCAGGTGGTGAATGTGCGTAATTAGGCCGAATCAACAGGGATGTTGACCTGCCTGGAGGAAGCGGTGGGGACGGAGATCGGGCTTCTACAGATGCTAAATCACAGTGAAAGTCTCTGGTTGGAGGTTCTCCATAGTCACTGGGCTCTATAAGGTGCTGAGGCAATGCTGGACTCTGACTCTTTGGATACTTTGACCCGTCACCTCTGCCTGGACGTTTCAAGCCAGACAGGAGGTGGGCAGGGGGCTTTGGAACCTGGAGGTCGACTTTTGAGTCAAAACTACGAGGTGGACTTTGTGCCTTTTTGAATCTCGAAAGCTTCACAGGTGGCAAAGCAGGTGATTTTTCAAGGGTTGCAGGACCCACTGGTTGAGCTACAGGTGTCTCCTTGCTCTCTATCATCGCAGTTTTTTGTGGAGAAAGTTTACCTCTGCTGGGTATTTTAGTCAGGTTTGGCTTTTGATCGATTCCTGCATGCGCAGTGGAGCTTGAACTGGCCTTGTATGATACATCATACACTGGCTTCACTAGTTTTTGTCGTGGAGTATTTTGCAGGGTCACTCTTCCACAGCGTGAAGATTCACTGCAGGTCATGGGGACAACTGCATTTTTATGCCCTGTGTTATCTTCAAGATTCTGTTTCTCAGTTTCATTTTCAGGTCCTTCTAAAGCAGTGTAGTTTCCAGCATTGGTTCCTCTCTGCAAATCAGTTATTCCCTGAGGTATAAGTTCAGTATATTCTGCACCAGACCTGCTTTGTGGCTGGTTGATTGAAATTTCATTTCTTGTTACAGTGACAACTCCAGTTTGATGTGAGCTGAATTCAATAGGCTCACCATCCTCAGCATCAAATATTACAGTAATACACTCTTCAGAAGAGGTCTTTTTTATAACCTTTTGTTGTTTAATGAAATTACCTGTCTTTGGTCTAATGTCTGAGTGAGCAGATAACTGTTTTTCCTCTTTGTTAGCAGATACAAACTGAGAATTCTCCGTGACTTGAAGCATGTCAGAGGTCTTTGTGTACTTCTCAGTAAAAGGAGTTGCTAATATATCTGATGGACTTTTCTCATCACTGCTTTCTATGTGCAATTCATCCAAGATTTCATTGTCATCAGTATCTGAAAGCTGAAAATTAAGGTCCTTCCAGCCTGCATTAGCATGGCTTTGATTTAACTGTATCTCAGGCAGCTTTGCTCTGGTGCACGATTTTACCTCTGCCTGAAATCCACTGACAAAATTAGTTAATTTTTCAGGTCTTTCCTCTGAATTAAAACACGAACTTCTTTCTAGGAAATGTTTCCTATCAGGATCCCAGTCAAAGAGACTGTCAGAAACACTGTGAGTTAGTTTATTACAATAGGTCCTGCAGTCTTTGCTTGGTACTTCCTGCAGCAACAGTAGGGATGAAGAGTCGTCATCTGCATCATCATGTGAATCTGAATCGTAAGAGAAAGTTTTGTTATGTTCTATGCAAATACTTCCTATTTCCATTGGCTTACAATGAGTCTGTTCATTATGGCTGCCACATTTAACTCCAGGGGAATAAATTCCTTCATTAGAGTTCATGCAATCTTTGTAGCCCCATTTTGATATTACTGAAGGTGATTCAAGTAATATTTTTTGCTTCTGTAATTTCTTCAGCCCTTCTAAGATATGGTTTTCCTTGATACGAGTTGGAGGTAGATCATCTGCAGGACTTGAGAGGTTGCTTGGGAGCGAAGAACCAATGCTTATTCTTTTATCCCAGCTCACAGATGACTGTTAAAACAAAAGAGACCTCACATATTACTCCTAAGTCCTGTTAATAAAAAGTGTTACCATTTGAGTAAAGAGGTTTAGGAGCTGCATAGGGCATTACATTTCATCCACTGCTATTAATAGCAACGTTCTTTTTTAATAAAGGATTTCATAGTGGCATGGAGGCTGCAGTGCATTTAAAACCTGTAAGAAGAACAATATGAATGGAAGGATTAAGATAAAGAAGAAGAACAATTTGGATTGTGAAAGACAGAATAAATGTCAGAATAAATTGAGGAAACTGTGAACAAATTGGAGTGATAAAGGAATTGTTAAAAAAAAATAAAAGGGGTGAGAGTGAGAAGGAGGGAGACATTGGGGACGGAACCCTTACTGAAGTTAGTGGTAACTCTTTTAAAACATAAAAGAGAGAAGAAAGTGAGGAAAAAAAAGATCTGAAACAGGCAGCTTTGAAATTAATCTTGTTTCAGATGAATTTAAACTAATAACTGAAGAAAATTAATTTGATTTACCCTTTTGCTGAAAGTCTTTCCATCATTCCAAGTGTAGGAAGAACCACTGGAATATTCACTGCAAGCACTTGAGAGGGAGAGCTCACTGCTGCTGCAGCTGCTCCGGGGATACAGGTGGCTCGGACCTGTCATATTTAATTGACTCTGGCATTTTATGACAGGTATACTGGATTTCACATTCTGCTGGCATTCCTAAAATATGAGAATAGAAATATCTTACGGGTGGAAAAAGATCACATAACTTCCCCTTCATTAAGAAGCACAAAGAAAAAGCAAGTAAGCCACTTACACCTTCCTGTTACGCTGTTAGCATCTTAATACAGAGAACTAAATTAAAAATCGCTAACAGTTTCATTTGTTGGGGGACAAATCCACAATCCTCCACGTTTTCTTCTTTATTCTCAAATAAGCGTTCTTCTCTTCTTTTGCTAAAGAGAGTTCTGAGTCTATTTGAATTATGCGTTGTACATAAGCAGAGTGCTCCAGTAAGATACAGGAAACGAAGTTGTAAGAATACAAGTACATCTTGACAACTGCATTATAGCTCTACTATGTAACAGATGAGGCTGTACGCCCTGGACAAGGTAAATTAATTTAGTATCCCAACCAGAATGTCCACTGAGAATGGAATCTCTCCATTACAGTCTAATTTTGGTTTCCTATCTGGTTCAAAGCTTTGTCTAAGAAACTCTCTGACGTAGGACAATCCATCTTTGTGTCGCTCGCAGACAGCTGAAGCCTCTTGCTTATGCAATTTATTGACACTTTATGGCTGCCTTTAGTACTTGTGTAGTTATCGCCCCTCTCCAAACGCAATTTCAGCTGACTGTGACTAAGTGCCAGCTTTGAGTAAGAGAGTAATGAAGAGCAGATAGCACTTTAGGTTAAATATTAAACCTTTGTAGGAGTATCTAGGATGCCTTTAATTTGTTTTCAAACTAATACTCCTGTGCCTAGCAGTTTTAGAGCTTCTTTAACGTTAAGTGTCTGCACCGTTCTGTTATGCTATTCTCCGGTTTCCTTACAGAATCAGATATCTTTTTAATTACCAGGAACACCAGACAGAGTGACATGTCTCTCTTCCAGAAAACTTTGCTTTGGATTTCATTAAGGCAAGCTCAAACAATATTTATTGATCTTTGTACGCAGATATACCCCAAATTACTTTTGCTTAGATTAAAATTTCACCTTTTACATTCAGGAAGATACTAGAAATCTAAAGTCATTGAATCCACAAAATAATTATCAAAACTGTATATGCAAATCTCCGGCAAAATGCTCAGCTTGCAGGCACTTCTAACACACTAACATGTTTGTTGGCCGTTTGCTAATTTCTTCCATTTATTCCCCCATGTCCTCACATTTATTACTATTAGGGTTGAACCTTTTCTCAGTCAAATGGGAGAGAGCAGAATTCTTACTGCTGAGGAGTTCATCAGTACCACTGTTCATTGCTCAGCTGACATAATAACGTTCTGTTTTTGACAAACCTAACTACAGGGCAAATCATTATTCTCTGTCACGGGCAAAACCTATGAATGGGAAAATCATTTAGAGGTAGCAAGAGCACTTTTCACCTCTGGGAGTTATTGGTACATGCTCTCCTAGGAAGTCAGATGGATGCAGGAGGAATGGCCTTTAAATCCACTGGCTCTGGGAAGAATATATTTTTCAGCATCAGAGGCAGGCTGATGCCTGTGTTTTTGGCTCTGAAACAGACGTTCTTGCTTTGTTGAGACAAATTACTCTTTATTTCTGACACGGTGGTTCCCACAGGAGACCCCCTCTCATCGCTTCCTCAGCTATGATGGTGTCATTCCCTGTAAGGCTGACTGCATAGAGGCCAACGGCAGCATCTGGCTCATTCTGGCTTTTTCGTTGTCTTTCAGCTGCGGCACTGGGAAAACACGTTGTGCCACATTTCTGCCCTTTATACGAGGCTACGTCCTATAGTGTTTAAGGGAAGGGTGCCCATAAAATCCGGTAGAAGAGGAGATCACAGCACGCTAACAAGCACTGCCCTCCCTCCCTGCCATCTCCAGCTAGTCTGAGAGCCTTTCCCTTCCCTCACTTCACTTCCCTTGCACCCAAAGAGAGGAGAAAGGCATTTGCTCCCACCAATTTAGCAATGGGCAAAATGCAGACATCTAAGCAAAGCAAAAGAACAGAATATTACTGTAATCATCTTTATTGTTTAAGAGATGAGAAAATGTGCAAAAATACCACACCATCACAGATTCTGAAGTAGGATATCTACACAGGTTATAGACTGCATTCAGATCACTAAAGAGAGAGTGGAATTTTCTCCTGCAATTTGCCTTTATTCTCCAAATTATCCGAGAAAGTATTTTGCATAGATGTTTATGACACATTAATTAAATAAAGTTAACTTGCATATGGGTCTATTAACTGACATGGCGAAATTTTAATTTTTTTGTAATCATGACTCTTAAGTCATTACCTTTAATGACACTGGAGTAAAAAAGTCTGAGTGTAGTACTAAAATTTAAACACATAACTTTTGCTAGAAATGAGAGAGAATTGAAAGATTCAGACTATTAAAGACACAAAACTCTGTATAAGTAAAACCTAACCTGAAGGCTCAATTACATGTAAAGCAAAGGGTCGTGAGCATTTTCATGAACTTTTGAAGCAATGCCTTTTCATTACAGTGCGTACTGCAAAGGAGATCCCATTTTTGTTGACACTACTACACTTCAAGATCAAAGGCACACACGGGTTCAATGTTCTGTTCTTGTCCTCTTTGTTTCCCTCTATCCTTATGTGGCTTTTGTTTTTTAAGCTACTTTTCTCTTTGACAATGAAACATGAAAGCCACACTGGCTAACGTTTTGCCAAATAAGCACAAAGCTAACCCCATCTGAAAAAAAGATGCAGAGCACATGAATTTTTAAAAGTTCATACATAATATATCATAAAAGTAGGATGAATAATACGGTGTATGGGCTTTAATAAAAAGCTCCTTGACCATTTCTCAGAGATTCTGAGATGTAATCAATATCCAAAAAGGTATGTTGGGGACATTGCTAAGATTTACGCTTTTTTGCACAGCGTGACACTATCTGCTTACTATATCAACTGAGGACACGATATTGAATTTCAGAGAACAGAAGGAAGAAGTATTGTTATCTGCCTTAACGGTGTTTCAATTCAGAGGTCAGCTTTATGGCTCATGCCTGACGTGAGACTTCAGAGGTGAAAAGGAGGGTTTCAAAAGAGGGGTGCAAGGACAGCACAAAAACTCACGTGAATCTGAGCATCAGCAGTTCGAGACTGCATCGGGCTTCTGTTTCTCTCTGCTTCTGAAAGCAAATCCCCAGATGAGAGGTCTAAGATGCGTGAATGGAGTTTCTGGGGGGGCAGAAGGGAGAAAAGCATAAGCATTTGTCAAATACGCAGCAGATCAGCATTTTTAGAATTCCAAACTCTGCTGTTAAATTCCAAGGGAAATGAAGACCCTGAGGTAAAAGAGGATTTGTTCTAATTTGAAATGTTGCTCTTTGTGCTTACTTTGTCCAAGACTTCCTGTCTGCAGAACACATCATTCTTCATCCAAAACAAACTCTACTTTTTCTTCCAGTCACTCCTTTGCAACTTATCATTACTTCACACGCAACAATGACAAATGAACACGAGTCCCACAGTTATCCATAGAGTTTGACAGGTTTCAGGAAAAAGCATAAAAATGAACTACAAAATTAACATTCATAAATCAATCAACATGTTAATGTTGTTTTATTTACGAGCTGTTACACCTTGAGTGAATGATTGCAAAAGTGACCCTATTTTTAAACAGCATTGATCTGCTGAAGGCCTCCTTTGCACACATTTTAACTCAAAGTCATTAATGTCATCTGTTAGGAACAATTAATGTGAATAGAAAATAATTGCATCAGGGAACTAGGGACTCAGAGGATTTTGTGCATTAATATTCACATGCTGTTCGATTATATACACAGCTCCTTTTTCAGTTTTGCTTGGAAGGATGGCTAAGCTTGTGCCTTTTCCTCCATGTTCACCTGTATACTAATTACTAAGGCTTTCAGTGTGCATTAAGCCTGATTTGTTTTAATTGCAGTTTCAATAAAATCCATGAGTTATGTGAGTGCCTTGGCCAATGACTTCCAAAGAAGCAATATCTGCCATCTTGTCAGTCATTGGACCAACATATCATGTAACAGGCAGTATGGATCTGACTCACGGTCCATTGAAATAAATGAAAAAGGACTTTAAGAAAAAGCCCCAAACAAAAAGACTTTGGACCAGGTGCTTTTTGTTTCCCCATTAATTCTCCACACTTGCAACCAGAGACCACATCTACCCCGTCCTCAGCACCCAGGTGCTTGCTTGGAGGAACAAATGGTGCAGACCCTGCCCGGGCACTTTCCCAGGGGGACCCTGTGATGGATGCAAACCATGGACACATGTCAAGGCTGCGTGACCGGCCCATCAACCTGTCCTTCCAAAAAGCCTGGTCAAAGAAGGAAAAGGAATCTGTAATCACAAAAGCTCTTCCACACTGTGCAGCAGTTGTAACAGCAAGATGGTTCTTTGCAGGGCCCTGAAACATCAGTCACGCAGTATCTCATGCCCAGCTACTCCCCAGTCCGCTCTCGGTTCCCACTGCAGAAATCCCCCTGCTGCAGAACAAAGCAGGCAGCCAGTCCTCCAGCCTCTGTTACCTGCATGCTGTGCTTCCGGCATCTATGCCAGAGAATCAAGCAATATTTTTGAAAAACTACTAAATATAAATTTGGGATTGATTTCTCAAGAGTTACATATTCATCCAGGTTTCTTCAGAAGGTACTATCTGTTGCAGACACATTATGGAAAATATTTTCAACATTCATTATTCCATATGAGCATATCTTGGCCAATACATTGTTGAATAGATTAAAATACTACAAGCACCCAGTAGTCAGGATACTTTTAATATAAATATTAACTCTATCCAGGCTGTGTGTTTTTTAACATCACTGATGCCTATCGCCTAGTTACTCAGCACGCATCTTTTAAAATGTTATTACTAGAGTTACTGTCAGGTGTTTGTTCAAGATTTACGCTCCAGCCAAAATGCCTTTCCAAACTCACACATTTACTGACATGTTATTCTTGACAATAACTCCAGCTGCACTGTTGAACCACCAGAGAATTGCACTGCTCTCAGAACCAGGAGTAACTGATGCTATGAACAGGTGGTGTGCTTGTTCTTTGCAGAGGAATGAATTACTTTCTCCAGCAAAACCAGTCACCTGATCTTTGCTTCCAAAGGTATCTTTAGTGGAAGTTACTACAGCCAAATCTGTGCATAAGAGATAATGACCAGAGACATCTGAGATAGATGAATGTTTATACTCGAACATTTAATTTCACAGAATAAAAAAAATTTCCTAGAAATAGTGCTGTAGGTGTTTTACAGTTGTAAAACTGTCTTTTCATTTTTCCAGCGAGTCATTTAAAATACTTCATACTTAAATGAGCATATATATGCATCTCAATCAGGGAAACTGAACATACTCAAATAATGTCATCCAACGTAATTTAGTGTGCTGCTGTTACTGCCTGCGTCAGACATAAGAGCAGAGATCGGCCTAGTTGAAACAAGCAGAAAACAGAAACAAATTTTGGCCAGTGATAAGACACAGCCCAGCAGAGCACATGGATCATGCCGTGTTCGAATCATCTTTGCCAGCATTAAACTCTATGGCTCTATAAAAGTGTAACAAAGGTGAATCAGCAGACGAAAATGATTAACAAAGAAGGAAAGTGTGTTCTCAAGATGTATTATGTGATTGTATTTCTGTATCAAACAGAAGATCATCACATTGGGAATATTCCCCCCACACATATGCAAATAAACTAACAGACACACAGCCAGCACAATGACTAGCATTAATAAACAGCATAACAAAGTCTGAGATCATTAATTAAATAGTCACACAGCACTGAAGCAAGTCATCCAATTATAAAAGAAAAATGATAAGAAATTGTTTTTCTTTCATTTATTTTTTATTTTTCCTTCTCCATTTTCTAATTAAAAAACGGGAAAAACTCCTGCTATTTGTTAAAAAAACCTCATTAATGATCCATTTAAAATCAAGTAACAGATTGTGCTATCTATGTATCTTGATTCTGATTTCTTCTCAGATACGCAAAATGTAATGCATCCTTTATAGTTATTTTCAGATGACAGTCACATAACTGGATCAAGGAGTTACTGCTGCCTGGAAAATTACACAGTATTAAAATCATTGTTGATGCTATCATGATGCAATGCAACAGAAGGTAGAGTGCAGCACAGAATGACTTCCACAGAAAGGATCACATCCGTTTAAATGAATACCCAAATATGAAACTGAGGAGATACAACTATAAATCCAAGTCACCTGCCCCATTTGTTGGTACCCTACGTAATGATAAGGGGAAACTAGGCAATATTTGTACACGGTGGGGAATGTCTGGGCTCCTCTGAACACTAGGAACCATCAGGAGCACAGGAACTGCAGAACAGAAAACCCTTATGGAAGTGAATACAGCATGGGCTGGGCCAAATTCCTTGGAAACTATTCTGCACTGCGTGCTGCTGGTGCAGATGCGGACTAGAAAGTTCGGAGCATCTTAGTTATTTGACTGGACCCACGTCTCTACAGAAAGTGGGTGCTAGGAAGTACAGAGGCCAGGACAGAGCAGAAAGGGCTTCTCTGTGGCTGCCTGTGACCAGCAGCAGAAAAGCTCTTTCACCTGCGAGACTGATGCAGAAAAGGCTGTGCCCTTTGTGACTCAATGTCAAGATTAAGTCCTGTAACCTACATAAAAGAATAAAAACAAAGAAATTGATAATTTAGGTGGAAACCTATTATACCAAGTGCAATAGGAAATACAATTATGTGGCAGGCAAATAACCAGTCCATCAGACAGGAGACCAGTTCCCCCCCTGCCCCAGCAGCATCCTTATTAAGGCTTTCTAGGAAGATAAAAGAAGGCTACTACCCGCTGGCATGAGGCAAAATTACAGAGAGACTCCCCTAACTATTGTGTCTCTTGACTGTATCTGTGCAGAATATCTATCAGTTCCCATCTCCTTTCTGAAACGTCTAATGGCCTGCAGCATTGCCAGAACAATTTTCAATGAATTATGCCAAACTGTACACGGCTCTCCAATATTGGATGAGTTAATTGCTATTAAATCAATTGGCTTTGCTTTTCTCACATGAGCCAAAGTCCATCATTCACAAGTAAGAAATTCTCTCTCTAGGTTGTAAGGAGACATTTTCATCCTGGTGCTCCGTGCCAGAGCTGTAAATGCTTGTTTGGCACGTGTGGCCTCCTCCTATCTTTGCTGTTACCTGGGGCATTGCAAACCTGACCAGGCATTCTCGGGACTGCTCTCCTCTCTATCCCGGCCACTGTAATTGGACTGGCAGGGAATACCTTTTCTGCAGCCTTCACACCTCTCGTTTTTGATAATTCTCTGCACAGAGGAGTCTCCTCAAGATCACAGTTAGAAAAACCACCACTCCAATTCTACCCTGTTGTACTAAATGAGTTAAGTCTTAGTAACTCCACCAAAAACATGCAAAAAATTGTGCAATACTAGAGGAGTGCTGATACGGTGATCTCTTTATAGGTGTGGTAGGGGCTCGTGAAAGACAAGCATTCTCTCTAGCTAACATTTCTTCACAACCAGCTGACCTGCCTCCCTTCCCTGTTCCCTTGTTCATCCTTAGCTGTCCTACCCCCCAGAAGCAGAGTGCAGCTGAGAATTAATCACATCTAGGATGAGCTTGAGCTCCAAAGCTCTCACAGAAGCCGTACTCTATCCTACATTTACACTACACCACAGAAGATAACAGATCAAAGGAAGACAAAAAAAATATTAGGTATGCAATTCATGTAGTATCAGTTTATGCAGAAATATAATCTTTCATGAAACTAAATCTTGATTTTTTTAGTCCTTAGATTCATTGTAGAGAAGATGTTCAGCTGGAGATGAGAGACCATCCTTCACCTATTCCCTCAGAAGCTATGTAGATTAAGAACACGTACTGTTCCAAGTATGAAGGGCAAACTACTCATACAATAAGTACTCTGACATAAAGGAGAAAGTTAAGAATAGTTAAGGAAAAAGTAAAAAAAGTCTGAAAGTAGAAATAGATTTCGCCTTTAGACAAATCAGAGTTTGTAATATATACGCTTTTGACATGAGGTAATTTGGCTTTCTAACGAGAGCAGAGCAAGTGGCTGTCAACAGAAAACAGCCAGGGATGAAGCAGAAGTGAAAGCTGCAAAAAGATGCTTCCATTTTATTTAATTCTAATTATCATTAACATAGCAAATGTACTTGCATTGTGTATCCTGTGCACATACAACAATGCCTGGTGGTTTATTGTATATAATTGATGCTGTGAAAATAAAATTCTAATAATTTTTTCAGCTCTTGGAAATTATATATTTAATAGAAAATTCAGAATTACATCCTACTTTCGTATTATTCACTTCCTATAAATAGAGCTTCACGGCCAATCACTGTTTAACTTTCTAGTCAAAGGAAATTAATCTTTCCATTTTCACGGTTTATAATTGCAATAGCAATTGTCATACTGAGCACCTTCCACTAGTTAATCAGCTTGGTTAGGAACTTGCCCTCATCCTTCCAGCTGCTCAATGTACATGAAGCAAGGCAGCTTCCCAGGAGCGCTCTGCTGCATGGTGCATGGTATAGGCCACCCCAGATTCCTTCTTATACCTACAGCCTTTATGGCAATTCCAAGGACATTTCACTGTCGAAATGGCTGTGTGTGTTTCCTTCTCATTCTCTAATAATTTGCTTCGCAATCATCGTTTAACCTAACAGGCTGAAGCTACTACTGACTGTGGCTATTTCTTAAAACTGTTTTAGGCTAAGGTGAAGACTGGCATTGCGGTGGTTCAGCGGCAGAATACAGTATGTCTAAGAAGCATTCCTGTCCTTTTTACCACTTTTCAGTAGTGCCTGTACATGAAATAGGGTCCCCTATGCACAGTCCTATTTTTGTATTTCTTCCCAGAAGTAAACAGTTAATAATGTGTTGGGGTTTTGTGTGTCTTTTTTTTTTTCTTTCCGTGCCAGTTCTGGGAATAAAACACGGCCTTATCTTATAAGCTACCTAGAAACATCCATACAGGTGTATGTCTCTCTAGATTTTCACCAGGGCATTAAAAAGAGTCCAAGCTTTAAAGGATGAGGAAATAAAAAAAACAACTGTTATTCCTACACGGGAAAAAGAAAAAAGTCCAGTATTTTCAAAGGAAGAAACACCAGGGTCAGAGACTAACTTTTCTTGCTCTCAGCACTGGGGTACTGTTCCGTGTCCACATTCACACGCACTGGTAGTAACATGTCAGCTCAGAAATTCTTAAGGATTTGTATCTTGTTTATAAAACGTGTTACATGTTTACAGGTTTGACTATATGATGTTATTTTGCAATGAGTAATTAGCCTCGTATTTTCACTTGGACATACAGCAACCACGCTCAATCAATCTGTACTTTTGCATTTCCTCAAGCACCAGAACTTGCATTAAGCAGCCAGGGAAAAGAAAATGGCAAAGCATCAGTGAAGCACTGGAGCAAACAGAGGTTCGCCACAGCTCTCTTCTGCCCCTATTCTTTTTTTGCAGAACAGCCCCTAGAGAAAAAGTGAATAAAGCTCTGCAATACAGGTACGGGAGTTAGTCACAGGAGACTTTGAGGAGAACATGCGATACGCAGTCAACCCGCCAAGTCACTCCTTTCTCCTGCCGCCGGCCCATGGTTAACCACGTACAGGGCTGGGGCTAAAACTGCAGTGAGAACCTGACAGCCTTTGACTGTGTGAAATACTACTCCCTTGCCCAGAATAATTAGCTGCTCATCGCTTCTTGGACCTCCAGAAGTCACTAATACACCTCTGTGCAGGCAAAACCATGTAACTTCTGATTCTAAAGCTCATGCATCTCACGAAGCTATTTTTGATATTTCTCTGTTGCTACAGGCACCATTTCCAACAGACCAAGCTGTTCGTGAAGTTACTTGGTATTTGGCAGAAGTGTGTAATGTGAAATGCTATATAGCTCAGCCTGGAAGAGGCAAAGCCACTCAGAAATCTTACACTCTTTTGTATTTAGTACAAACATATCTGTTGTCTGTAATATTAAATATTCTGTAATTTAATGTAATTTTTCTTAAGGTGTGTATGACAGGTTAACTAAAACTAGTTTGCCCTATATGTAAATTAGAGGAAACAACTGCAAACGTACAGTATTGCTCAGTGGTAACAGGACGAAGAGTTATATGTAAAATGAATATTAAAAGATTAATTGTAAAATACATTTCAGTAGGCTAAACCACTTCTTAGCACAAAAAAGGAAGTTTCCAGCTATTCCAGAAATTTCAAATGGATTTGAATTTTCCATTGATCTAATAAAAATACTTCCATGAAAGTTCTCATTTGATATTTTCCATTTGGTTTTGTTGTATTTTCCTCCTGTAGGCTGACTTTGCTAGAAAACCTGGAAGTCTGGTGATACAGAAGATTCAAACTTTAAATTCAAACCCAGTATGAACTGTGGTTTGCCAGTTTTGCTGCCACATCCTCCAGGCAAATTTACTGTGACTTAACTGACAACATCCACAACAAAGTACAAGGGTATGATATTACAAACATTTTTATGGCAGATTAGGGTGCTAAAACGACATCAGGAAATCCAGTTAACAAGGCAAATCCAACACAAAAATTAAAACGAAGGTTTCATTTGTGTCTGCTTCAGATTTTCCAGGCTCGCTGCTCTCCCTAATCATCGAGCTATTCAGAGATGGAAAAACACAGTGAATTAGATTCCAAAGTACCTCGAAAGGTTGGAAACTTATATCCCAGGGTATAAATTGGGAGATATTAAGCAGACGTTTGATGCATAAACATAAATAACATAATCTGTCTGTATTCTTCAGAGAGCTGACAACATTAACGTAAGCCTAAAATTACTTCTGTTCCAAATCCCATAGTTTTATTAATTTTTATAAACTGCTTTAAATAAAAGTTACACTGAAAGACACAAAGTAATCCTCTCTGATCCTAGTTTTCATTTTATAACTTTATCAGTGTTTTCAAGCTCTCATTTTAATAGCACTATGGTAGGAGTCTGTAAATATTGCAGTAACAATAAAATGAGCTGATTTAATTTCTTAGGAAAATGTATGTATGAAGTTCCCTGTGGTTTGTAATTACTGTAAAGTCAACAGTTTACATCAGTGACCCGGTAATCAGCTAGTCAGACTGTAAATAATTAACGAAATCATTTTTTTCAATGAGCTTGCTTGTGGAAGACTCCTTGGAGTATGGCAAAACAGCAGCTTTGTGAGAATAGCATTGTAGACAAGTCAAGCCTCTTATTAAATTGGGTACAGAACAATAAACGCTTTTTGTAAATACATTTCTATTGATCTATACTAATTAATATGTTGATTCCACTTTGCTAAACCAATGCCAACATCACGTAGGTGCTATGAATTACAGGAATGTCAAAGTGAAAGGCAGAATCCTGCACATCCTGACACTTTCGCTTCTTACATTGCTCACAAACAAACCCATTTTTTCTTCACATTCCAGCATAGCCAGAACCAGTCTAGGAAACATCTTAAAACCGAACTCCTGTGAAAAGGAAGAACTCTACCATTAATCTTTGATGGCATGCCCCACACACGCTATCGGTGCTCTGGCAGTGAAAAGGTGGGCTGTTTTTTATTATTTCACTGTATTTAAGAAAGGTTTTCACCTGAAATCCCGGATGAAAAGCACCGCTGTTTCAGTCTCACTTAAGCAACAGGCATTGCATAATCAATCTTTACCTGATTAAACACTACTCGCTGATTTCAACACACTGCTACATTGCCAATTCCACAATGGTCAGCGGTATTCCCGGTAGTACAACATAATTTTGGTCTTTGTCTTTGTGATTCCTACAGTTTAAAATTCATTTTCACATTCACTTTCTGACTATGCCCCAAAATCATCCAAAGGAATTAGGCAGACCTGAGTACGATCTTGTTATTGACATTTACGTTGATCGATGTTGGCTCTTACAGAATTGGAATCTACAGATCAATTCCCTTATTAGATTCGTTCTCAGTGCTGCCATGATCATTTTATCACAGAAGGTGCTGCCATCAAATGCTGCTTTATCACTTCATAATGGGATAAGCTGAAGCTTTCCTCTAGCATATAGTTGGAAATGAAAGCTGAGCTCTAAGTATTTCTTTCACAGATTTAAAAAAATATCCTTATATACTGCATGTGTCTATTTAAAAAGCTATTTTAAACTCAATTTACCTAACCAGTAGCAATCTTTGCCCACAAGAAAATTCCAGTTCTCAGGGTGGTACAAAAAAAGGGTAACACTGGAGACTGCCCTGGATCTATTAATCACTTTCTTCCCGCTGAGTCCATGAGTCAGATGATAGAAAAAAATGAGTCTAAGAATGAATATATGACAGAAAAAACAAAATGGCCTCAGGAATGGTAAGCAGTATTATGTGAACATACAACCACACACATAAACACTCAGAAAGCACACAGAACAAATATATACACAAGGTTTGTGGCAAATGTTTTATCTGGTTTTGAAAATACGAACATTTTTGTAAGACTGTTGTTACAGCTCCTGTTGAGAGAGTATTTCATCACATTAATTTAAATCTCTGATAAAATAAATTAGCTTTTTTATTGCCAAGTTGAACTACAGGGCTATGATTGTTATGTATTGCTACAATCTAAGTCTTAATGGCATTTTAGCCCTGTGGTGGTCAAACAGAAACCATTTCAAACTTTCTAAAGGCTATTAAAACATGTGCAGATGTCTGGAAAATTAATACTATTATCTAACTCTAACCTTTTGCCTGTAGGAGGAAAAGGAGAGAGATGGCTCTGGGAAGATGTTTTAGATCGATACGTGGCAACCGAGGAGAGTAAGCCCTGTCTCACAAGGAATTTCATCGTCTGTGAACAGGTGATTCAAGTGAGCAGATTCCTCCTCATTTGGATTTCATCGAAATCATTCATTTACTCAGAAACATAATTTAAGAGACATGAGCATCGTTTCCGCAATCCTTGCTCACTGCTGTTTCCCAGCGTCCGGTAAGCTAGACACTGGAAAGGTTCATTCATTTAAATGACAAGAGCACAGATTTGTCAAGGTTAAAGTTGAACAAGCCACATTTTCCTTGCTTCAATATATGCATTTAAAAGGTTTCTCCATCCCCTCCACTTTTTTTTTTCCCTTAGTGTAATATTGTTGAAATGTCAGATGAACTGAAAGGAGTTTAGAAATAGAAGGAGGATTTTAAGAAATAATTTTAGTGTCGAAGGCTTTTACATACATATTTTCTCTCCAGCTCTAATGCATTGTTTTTGTCTCTGACAGAATAATTCCAAATGAGAGTATTTTCAAGAAGGTTTTCTTGAATAACTGGGGACTTTATTCTGTCCTTTTTTCCTCAAAGCACTTAGTAAGTGGGCAGATTCCCAGCTGGTAAGAATTACTGGCTCCACTTCTTGTACTGAAATTAAAAGAATTCCTGCCAGCGCAGGAATTGTCCCATAGACTTCCCTAACTTTTCCTGCTCTTCAGAAATAAAGCTTCTAGTGGGTCACGGTGTGCACGTGTTGTGGTATTTCATTCTTCAAAGTCTCAAATCTGACCACAAGATCTTCAAATGGCAGTTCAAGTTCTGCAACATTTATTCCAATACACAAAAATCATAGGGCTTGTATGCAGGCCAGAGTACGACTCCGTAGACCTGATGATCTGAATAAGCATCTCAAATCCTGACTTCAGGCCTCTGACCTACTCTGGAGCAGTGAGAAACCACAGAAGGATCTCACAATCAGCCTGGCCATGCAAGGCAAGAAATCTTAGTAAGGCTGACACACAGGTGAGATGGGAGAGGCGGTGCTGGTACCAACAAGGAGGGTGCACCGTACTGGATGGTAGGAGGATACAGACCTTCCCCACCCACGTTCATCTGCTCTCCTATTGCTGTAGCCAGGAGGAACATCTGAAAATGAGACGTCAGTCATTGCTCCCGGGTCAAACCATGCTCTTGCAAGAGAAGGTACAGTGTCCTCGAAGCACTGTTTAGGAGCTGGACTGGCTTTGGCAGTGCTAGGCACTGGCGTACGATGACACTGAGGAGAGCCCCCTCTCTCACCCTGCAGCCAGTGCCAGAGGCAGCCTGTCCCCAGGCTCGAAGCAGCAGTGAGCTTTACCCCTAGCACACGTGGCCGATGGCTGCAAACCCTTTCGGCAGCTCTCTGCTCAGAAAAAACGGTGCCAACATTTGATTAGGAATCTGTGCCCTTGTGAATTGATCATTTTTTCATGGTAGATAAAAGCAGGGCTTAGGAGGTATTTTATAGGAATTTCAAAAGGGGTCAGCTCCCAGTTTGGCACCAAATAATGAGCCAGATTTTTAGAAGAGCTCAGCACAATGTCTGAACACCTGAAAGTCTGGTCCCATGTGCATGAGGGACCTAAAGACCTAAATTAAAGGTTAATTCCATTTGTTACTCCCCCTTGAACTGGTGAAGATTGGTAACAGAGCTGAGAGTACCCATATTTCTAATTATTGTCAAGCTCTCCTAAGGACCATTTAGTGGAATAAATTTAAGTGAGCCTCTAAAATACAGTGCTAATCTCTGATTCATGTTCACACTTGCAGTATCTGCAATCCATAATAATTGTGCCTAGACCTGTACTTGTGCCTGTGTCTACTGTACAGAAAAAGTACAAAAGGCTTGTTTAGAGAGAAAAATGGAGTTAATAGTAAGTAACAGGAAACTTAAAATAGATGGAACATTTCTGCTTTTAAAATATGACTGAATACAAAAAATTAGGATCAAAACACTACGAAATGAAGTAGCTCATCTCTGAAACTGTATACCAGAAAGATTAACTGAAGAGTGGGTGTATATTTGAGACTTTTAAAGCACTGATATTTATTCAAGATGCCATTTCTTCAGCAGTCTGGTTTCCATACTTCTAATGCAGTAGGATGAAGTTTAATTCATAATGTTGAAGATGCCCTTGTGATGCACACAGGACACAGACAAATCACTGCTCCTCCCTGCACTCGACATCGGTTAGTGACTAATGAAACCCGGCTTGCTCACATCCAGAGGAAGAAATGAGCACGAATGCAATCTAAAAATGCTAAAAATACAGAAAGGCTCGAGTCTGTCAATATCACATTGTTAAAGATTTAATGACAAAGGTAACTTTCCCTTTTAGCTTGTCCTTATCAAGAGAGATACCCAGATGGTAATTTAAGAGTTAAGGCACTAATGGACTCTTCAGTTTCACTGAGCATCTCTGTGCTGATTTTATCTTGCAATACAGTATTTCACATTCTCAGCGAAGTCGACAGAGATTTAGTCAATAGTGTCACGGCCTCTGGATGAGGATTTGAGTCTTACCAGTACCGAAACCATCATTAAAGAAGATAGGTCATTTGGGAAACAAAGCAGAGCATTAGTAAAACTCAATACGAAAAGATGAGGTTGGTTCAGTAGGTGTTTTGTGATTCATTATGAATAACATTTTATCCTAATTATCACCCATTCTTTTCTGCGCAGTGAGACTATACAAAACATGCAAAGTATACCACAGGAAAATTGTTCTTTTCATAACAGATGGCAATAGAAAATACCTACTGAATAATCTGAGGTGCTAAAAACCACTTAGCTTAATGTTAGTTTGATTCATTTGATGGAATGTGTAATTTAAAATTCCTAGCAAATTATACTGACCTGATATAATCTGATCAGCTTAAATGTTACCAAGTAGAGTACTTACTGGCACATCTATTTTTAAGTAAAAGAGCCATAATTCTGTATCACTTGATGTCTGCAAAGTGCCGCTATACTTAAATAACAGTAACAAAACCATAGTTACGAAGTAAAATATAAATGAATTTTTCCATGTAGAGTGTAATAGCAGATGAAATTAATCCTTTATCTATTGTTACCTGTTTCATATACACACACTTTTGCATAGTTATCCTTCATTTAAGTTTCAAAGTCTTGAGAAAACAAAACCAAACTACATACTTAGCTCCATTAGTGCAATTAGAAGGAAATGACACTTCTGTAATAATGATTACATTTCTATACTGCTTTAGAATTCCAATAGATTCCCACCTTACCACCACAAGAAGAAGCCTTCTAAATCTTTGAATCATTTAATTTTATGTGTTCTTTTGGTATTTCATTTGGGAGTTATGGAGTGTGAAATATGCACCATGATGAGAAAACAATTATCTAGCACACCTATTGTTTGTGCATATTGTATTTAAGCGGGGCTTGCAGCGGCTATTATTTTGTTCCACTATGAAATCCAAAATGGGGAAGCTTTAGAAGTTGACCTAATGACATGAATTTGTCCTTTCACGTGAAAGACATGGCTTGTAATTACCACATCACATGCTGTGATATCATTAGAACAAATCCATGCTAGTTTTTGCTATCAGAATGTCAGTGAGAAAGATTTTTCCATTTGGAAAGGAATGATTGAATGAATGACTCTAAACCTAAATACATCAAACAAGTAAAAAAAATTGTAGACTTCAAACTCAAAAACGTATCGAAACCAAGGATAACACAAAGCATAAATGTAACTCATCTTTTTCACAAAGTTCACAATTTAAAGGCTGCCTCTAACCAGCCTCGACACCTGTGCTTGACCATGTATGCAGGGATTTACATCGCAGGTTGCTAACCCACCTTGCTAAAACATTCAGCAAAGAGAGCAAGCTGAAATTAGCATCCAACGGGTTAAGCACTGTTACAGGTTAAATACAACTGCGTGGTATGAAAAAGCTTATCTTTTTAATGCTCATTAGAAGTGTGAAGCAGAGGGCAAGTTTACGTGCTATTTTGTACTGTGGAACTCCTTCCGTTTTTCTTACATTTATTCCCATACTGAATGTACACAATAATATGAGAAAACATGAAAAACATTCTTGTACTTATGAGTCTTCCCAGGGTTTCAAATGCCATATTGGATTCCTGCCACCAAGTATATCATCACTGATAATAAAAATCTATGCATAAAACAAAGAGAAATCCACGGTTCACCCAGTGTCAGTTGCATATTTTTCTTTGTTTAAAAATTAGGCAGTAAAACCTTACTTCTGTTGTTAGGACCCGTCACATCAGTACAGCCCCATGGTTTTCTTGACACACGTGCTCTGAAAATCTGCCTGCTCTTCAGAACAATGCCTATGTATTTCTTAAAAAATAATGCTCTCAGTCAAAATAATGCATAAATACTTCACCAAAGACCACCTGTGGCTTTCCTGAAGATTATCTGCTCATCTGATTTCCTGCTTTTGGTATCGCTGTAGCAATTTATTATGATTAGGATAATGGAAAAAGCTCATTTTTAGATTTGGTATCTGAAAATTATGTATTTAAAATTGCATCAGAAAATGCCATGTTTGCGTAGATATGGAAACCCTTTCAGCGCTTTTCTTTGGAACCTCCCAAAGCTAGTTAAAGTGCTTGGACAGATGAAATTCTAGCAGCTGGGGGTAATTTTCTCCTAAAAGCATTATCATTCTCATCAGAACTACGTACCTAGTGAACTTGATTTAGTATCTGCTTTTTGTTTGAGAGCAAATTGGTAAGAATTTAGGTCCTGAAATATGGGACAAGTCTGACAAGAAGGGAGATCACCAAAGCACAAATTACAGGTGGAGCAGAACTATCAGGTCAGTTGATCTAACTCCCTCATAATAAAATACCGTTCTCCACCGAACCTCTACCTGTACTTTGGTTGCTCTAGTTTTAAATGTTGTAAGGGATACTGCCACACCTCTCCCCTCATATGTCATGCAATGGTCTATAACTTTTTTTTTTTTGTGTGATTTTCTTTTATCAGCCCGAGTTAGATTTAGATCCAGCAAATCACTTTGGCAAATTTTTTTTTAAGAATTAAATTTTTATAGTCAGAAAAGAGCAGTTCAGGATTGCCTTATGTTACAGACTGGTGTTCTTGAGGGATAAGAAAAGCCACCTCAGCCATTTCACTCAAGGGATCTCACAAAGCTTCTTGGAGGTCGTAATTTGCATAGGTACAAGCAAAAGTCCCTGTGGTGGTCTGTAGAGAGCCACTGCTGTGGGAGACACCCTGTGATTCTCAGTGCTCTCCCAAACATCTGCTTATCTCAGAGCTTCCTCCCAGAGCTGCCTGGATACCAAATATTCAGCCTAATTCTTTCAGGTATTATGTTGCTGCTGTTCCTTCAAAACTGTAAGTCATACAGCTTAGGGAGGTCACATGGAGTTTCTCTGGAAGGGGATGTTTCCTCTCCTTCTCTCAGCACTGACACGGGTCACTCACTAACCCAACCAGTCGGCTCTCATGAATACTTTATTTCTGCAACATTTCTTTAGCAGGTATTTGGGCAAGTAAGAAATATGGTTTATAACGTATTATTACATGTTGATGATTTAAGCTGAGATGAAATACAGACATTCAAAGCTTTGTATTTCTGTCTTTCCAGATGTTACTGAAGAGTGAGGACATGACAGAAATAGAAAGTAGGTACCAGTTTTCTGATATTGCAAGACTGGAAATAACGACATTAGCATCTTCACATGAGGAAATGTTCCTTTAATTTGTTCTTGAAAGTCTCAAAAATCTTTGAGTGTTCCTTACTAGATCACAGATCTAGTGATACACAGAAGCATCCTTATCATTTCTCACTGCTGTAAGACTGAATGCTCTTCCTTGGGACAGGATCTTCATGACAGTAACTGTACTTTTGGTAGCCTTGATGTGAAGAAAGCACTCCAGCAGGGCTACAGCCTGAAATCTCTTGGAAACTGCAAAAGGTGTAAAAACAACCACCTCATTTCTTAGCAGCTGCTCTACTGGCAATGGAGTTCTTGGTTACACTTTAATATACTAGTTCAAACCCAATGTACCTCAAACATGCTTTAAATTTATGTGACTACCTTTTTGTCTGTTGATACAGCCCTTGAGATTGTCCTAACAATTTTTGGTAACTTTAAGCAATTTTCCACTACTGCTGAAAGTTAGTAGATCTGAAATTAAGTTCTCCTTCAAGACACCAGTCCTGACTCCTGAGTAAGTAACTCTCACTGCAGATACTGTGACACCTGATTTATATTCCTACGTTTACTGACGAAAAGGAGCTGGAGCTGGAATTTTTCAGAAGACTTGCAGATAACAGCACCCTGACAATCTGACAGATACAAAGGAACAAAGGCGAAGTCAGAAAATCAGCGGATCAACTGCCGGAGTTTCAGAACTTCAAATACAATTTGCTGATCTTGGTCTCAAGTCTGCCTGCTCTCCGAAGAGCCCGGAGGCACAAGGCAGGACTAGCAGCTGGCTTCTGTGAGACAGGAATTACACTGCAGCTCAGCATGTAGTGATCCAGTTATTTAAATATACTCTGGACTGCTGACAAACTGTTTTCTAACAGTGTGTATGATCTTTAGCTTTCATTTCAAACCCTCAAATACCTACTTTCTGAAATACTTAAATATCTTGTATATCTGACTGCTGTAAAGCAATGCAACTTCACTTTCAACCTCTGCATTCTGACATCATCAAGTCTAACGATGTCTGAACCAGAGGTCAGACTCTGAGGCCAGATATTCCATCTCCTTTTGTCAGGTGTTAGGGCAACTAATTGTCCTCTTTTTCTTCCCATATATAATGATGTCGTTGGTGCAATTTACCCCATCCTGCTAAGTTGTACCACTGTTTCCACCTAAGTATGTACAGCTAGACCCTATCTCATACGTCATGGCATGGTTGTCAGGTTATTAAAAGAGCTAATATCAATGCAGTTATAACAAAGCAGTTATTGTTTAAATTGACTTTCTGAGAATTCAGCAGACCATGCTGTAGCAATCTGGACAAAATTTTAGACATAAAATTAAACAATATGGATGGTCCATGAGTCATATACGAAACTAATCTAGCCAAACACAGTGAGAAAATAGATGCTCCTCCCTACTTTGTTCTGGGGTTGATAAAGCAGAATTTTTACAATGGAAATAAAATGGCAATGAACATATAGTTTAGGATCAGAAATATTGTAAATCCTATGAGTAGAAATATTATTTTATACTTTCCCAACTAGGAAAATTTTATTACTTATTTAATCAAATAAATCAACTCAATCAATGTTGCTACTTGCCTCTTTTTAACACCTTTCACTGAATGTTCCCTGCATGATTTATAAAAAAAATGGTGACTGCAATTTTTAGGGTGAAAAGTGAAGAAAAGACTTCATCCACAGGAACAATTCAAGTAACAAACATGTTGAGCTTATGTAATCAGATCATGGAGACATCAGAAGGCAAACCCTGCCCCCTGTTTTTCTCAGTAACTTCACACAAGTCATGATTGTTATAAAAGGAGGATATGCAATATCAGAATCAGGTTCCATGCCATTAGTTATATTTTCAGGTACGAGCGGCAGAAGAGGGCTAATAGAAGAAAAAGATCCGTGAAAATACCTGTGTCTCAAGACTGAGCAGTCTACACCCAATAAAGTCAAAACAAGTCTGTGAGACGCCATAGTAAAACCACTGTAATTTAGCAATTTCAGTAGTTCAAAGTTTCTCTGAAGAAAACACTGCATCATTTATAGAAAAACAAGGCAAAGACAGAAATATAATGATACTGACATTTGCATTTAAAAATATTTCTTAGATGCTATGCATGGCCGTGGGCGAAGTACAAGTGCTAAGTTTCATCTAAGGCTTCTTATTGCTACTCTCGTACCCTCTCTTTGGATCTGTCTTATCCCTTCAGTGACCTTCTGTACACCACCTCCAAAGATCTCTCTCCTCACTTCTAGCCAGTTTTGCTCCACTCAATTTTACATCTCAGTCTGTCTATTATTCCCAACTATTTCTCCCACTTGCAGATGAAATACTAGGTGTCTCACTCAAATGGAGTTCCTGGGTTTCTTTTCCAACCGTCTCTTGCTATGACAGGCAGAATTCAACCTCTTTAGCGACCATCTTAACTGAGCAAAATTAAGTTGGCTTGGGCAGAAGCTACTCTTCTGTGCTAGGTTTTAACTAAAACCATGGCTCTTCCTCAGATGGTGCTGAGACAGAAATACTTTTGAAGGCTTTGTCATTTTAAGACAGCTGTTTCAGAGAAACGATTGCCTGAATAAAATATAAAATAAAATAAAATAAAATAAAAACAGTGATCAGACTCCCCTTATTTTTCTACCCTAATACTGGCTCTGTAAATCACATACTTCAGCTAGAAAGAATGTCACAAGAAAGACAGGGTAGCTCTTAAAATCACTTACAATATCAAAGAGGTGACGAAAAAAAAAAAAAAGCTTGAGTTATCTCTCCTCCTTACATTTTACATCAGAGACTGACTACTTAATCTTTTCATGACAGAAGTGACATATCTTCTGTTTCACTCCCTATGAGAAGCAAGTACACCAACATTTCTAGTAGCAAAGGACTTTCATGGCAATATACACAATCTCACGTATAAAGAAAACATGGTTAGTTCTTTTAAAATATTATTAAGCCCTTTGATTTCAGAAGTACTTATACTTCTTGTAAATGCAGGGAAGTCTAGCACTTTTAATAATAGTTTTACAGTGAAGGATTCCTGATGCAGCCATGAGAACTTCACTACATGATTTTCTTTTTACATTGGCAGCAATCGGTCTTTCATTAGAACTCTGTGAGAAGCAGGAGGAAAAACAGCGCAGTGTAATTGGTACAGTACACGGGCCGTGACTCTGTAGTCAAATTCAAAACACTTGTATCAACCTTTTCACCGAAAAAATGTGCATGATCTGATTTATAAGATTGAAGAACAATGTATTATTTGTTTAAAATCAAAGATACAAAAAAAGGCTAAGGTAATGATGAAATCTAGACTAATTTTTTAAAATTCTCAAAAGAAATCAATAATTCTGTGGAAATCTGAGATGTCAATAATGTTTATGGTATAAAAATAAGCTTATTATTTAATAAAAGAATCTTCTAATATCAATTACAGAATAATTTGATAGTAATATGCAACCAAAACACAGGAGGTAATATGCAGGAAAAGTTAGCAATGTTATTTATTTTTAGTTTATGCCCTCATTTGCAGTGTTCTTCAAAATTCATAGTTGTACCAAGCGTGAATACTAGGATGAGATCAGCATTAAATAAAATTGAGCTGTACTGTATCAGACAGTACAGGAAGGGTGAAATAACACCGCTGCCCCCCTGCCCCCCAATTAGCAGTACTTGCCCATTCGCTTTGATTAGGGTCACGAGTTAACAG
>NW_010433118.1:85110-94754 GCF_000710305.1 Buceros rhinoceros silvestris
CATGGTGGCCAAGAATGCCAACGGCATCCTGGCTTGTACCAGCACTGGTGTGGCCAGCAGGAGCAGGGCAGTGATTGTCCCCCTGTACTCGGCGCTGGTGAGGCCACACGTTGAGCACTGTGTCCAGTTTTGCGCCCCTCACTACAAGAAGGACATCGAGGTGCTGGAGCGCGTTCAGAGAAGGGCAATAAAGCTGGTGGAGGGTCTGGAGCACAAGTCCAGTGAGGAGCAGCTGAGGGAACTGGGGTTGTTTAGCCTGGAGAAAAGGAGGCTCAGGGGAGACCTTACTGCTCTCTACAATTACCTGAAAGGAGGGTGTAAGGAGGTGGGGGTTGGACTGTTCTCCCATGTGACAAGTGACAGGATGAGAGAGAATGGCCTTCAGTTGTGGCAGGAGAAATTTAGGTTGGATATCAGGAAGAACTTCTTTACAGAGAGGGTTGTCAAACATTGGCCCAGGCTGCCCAGGGAGGTGATGGGGTCCCCATCCCTGGAGAGGTTTAAGAGATGTGTCAATGTGGTGCTGAGGGACATGGTTTAGGACCCTGGCAGTGCAGGGTGCATAGCTGGACTCAATGATCTTAAAGGTCTCTCCCAACCAGATGAATCTATGATTCTACAAAATATTTAGCGACTGCTCTCGGTCTGGGATGTATACATTTCCAAGAAGACATAGTCAAAAGCGTGCTTCAATTCTACGCAGGCACACAACAGTATTTGCCTAATACTATTTGTCCTAGGGAAACACCCTCCAGATTTTGCACAGCAGTTTGCATGATCCAGACTACACACCATTTTACTGTTAGAGAATAAATAAATTTCTGGAAACTCACAAATTTACTGGTTTTTTGCTTTTTGTAAAAAATAACATTTTAAGTGTTTTAACAGAAGTTTTACATTTCCTGATGCACACTGCAACTTGCTCTCTGCTTTTTTCCCTCAGAGGGTTAAAATTAAAAGCTGTTGATAGCAAGAGTAGGGAGATAACAGCAAATTTTGCTGCTGTCTGGGAGACCTGGATTTTGCGAATGATCTTAATTTTCTTTCTTCCTCAGCCCATAAAGACAAAACAAGTGAAAAAGGGGGGAAAAAAAATCCATACACATTAGCTCCTGCCAAACTGTGCAGAAGCAATGATGTAAAATAGTTTGAATCCCTCAGGAAAACATGCTAGATCATTTGGTTCCTCCTTTCACCTGATGCAGGTTCACCTCTTTCAACTTCTTCCAGAGCAGTAACGCAATCCAGTTTCAAGGAACTCAAGTCAAAGAATTGATCCCACTTTTCAGATACTATTTATTTGAACTTCTACAACATTCCCAGAATGACCCGGGTTTACTGTTGCCACACAAGCAATGAGGAAGAGCCTTATCTGTAATAATGAATGTGCAACGCATGACTTCAGTGCAATCTAACCTAGTACTAACGTAATCTAGAGTCAGACACTGGAAAGAGAATAAATAATAAATAAATAAATAACCCCCCAACAAACCAGGAGGAAGGAGCAGCTGATGTGACTGTCAAAAGCAGGAGAAGCGACCAATAAAGGTCCATGCTGTGGTGGATGTGTCAGAAACTCTGACTGGATAAAAATAAATCAGTCCCAGACTGGAGTCTATGAACAAACAGGAAAGAAAGCAGGGGGCAAGGGAGAAGATAGGAGAAGAGAGAAGGTCCTGACCGAGCAATCCCTAAATCAACACCAAATCAAGAGGCAGAACGAGAACCCGAGGATAACGCAAGCTCCCTGTGATGGTGACCTGGCACCACTCTGCCTGTGCTTTAGAGTACGTAAAGCTGTTTGCCCTCACCATGGGGATTCCCTTGCCTTTAAGCACTGGGTGGTGAGCAGACTGTTTCTTCAACAAATAGCCCAAGATGATGGAGTTGCCAGCCCTCAGCTGTTGAGCAACAGTGCAAGGGTCAAATTTGATTCTGCGATACAGATTCATCAGAGGATTTAAATAAGATAACATCTAGCTGACATGACCCAAATTTCTCCTCCAAAATTAATGCATTTTTCTCTAGTAAGAAATAACACATATCGCTGAAACCAGAATTTGCCCAACTGTTAGAAACTTGCAGGTTTTAATTATTCCTCATTTTCTGTTGTCTGCAATGCAATTCTACTTCTACAAAAGAACAACAAAGCAATCGATTCATTCACAATTATGGGCTTTGCCAAATTAAGAGGAATATTGAAACATCTCATTACTGCAGAAAGTCAAAGGAGCGGGAGATGGGTCAATAGGTCTCTCATATATCCTCTCATAAAACACTGGGGAAAAAAAATCACTCTGAGCCTGTGAAGATGTACTTAAGTCCCTGTAACACATGTGGCAAAAGTTAAATAAATGGGCTGTCTTCTCACAGGAAATTACACTGTTCACCATCAAGCAGAATGTTAAGGAATCTGAGCTTCTCCCCTGCAGAGGGATAATGAACCCGTATCATTCCATTTATCATAGTGAAGAAGCTCCTAAAAAGTAAGTTACTCGGCAGGTGTGCTCCTCTCTCCACGTTTGCACATTACGGGCAGTCATAGCTCACTGGCGTATGCTTTCAGTTTCAGTGGTATCGGATTATAGAATACAGATATTCATCTAATATATTAAATCTGTCAACTGCCATTTCCTGCTTATTGACATGACCTTAAAAAGAAGAAAATATTTTGTAATTGTAAGAAATACAAAGCTCATGGCTTGATTTCCGCAAAGGCCATTTCCTACCTGAAGAAGGAGGTCAGAAGCTGGTTTCACTTTCTGCTGGAAAAGCACACTTAACGTTCGATTCTGTTGTTCCAAATCAAAAACTCTCGTTTTCAGCTTTATACATTCCTCCCTCAGATCCTGCAGCACAAGGGAAAATAGGAAGATTAGAAAGCAGGTAACAGAAGCACTTGAAAAGTTCTAAGTAGTGTCAGACACTAAGAAGAAAAACTTAAACAACTTTTACAATAGTACAAATCAGAAATATGTGCTACTTAATTTTCTCTGGTTGTTTGATCATCACAGGATAACAGTCAAAACTTTTGTACTGGGAACAGTAGTTACCTGACATATCCTTTTGGAGTTTTCTGTTAGTATAAAAAGTTACTTTGCTTGCAGTGTGTTTCATTTTGCAGCTGATGCAAAGCAGAAAGCAGCATTTAAGGCATGAATATTGTAATAAGCGTTAAGCTAAGGAAAAGGCATAAGCTATACCAAACCAGGAATAAGTTCAAAGTGGTCCTGTGCCTCCAAGGTATGCTTCTGAAGTCTGATTCCCTCCTTGCTTTTTCTGGAATAACCAAGTCAGCACTGCTGGCTGCATACTGTGGGTGGTCAGTACCTTCCCCACTGTAACTTGCCACTGTAGAGCTGGCTGGGCCACGGTGAGATGCTGGTGCACCAGACACGTGCTAATATGATCCTGCTGGAGATTTCCAACATGATGTACCAAAAAGCCTTAAAACAGGCCATTAGAAGCAGAGGTGGAGTGTAAAACCTCTGCATCTTATGGCACAGGGCATCACTGTCGAACCTGAGAGATGCAGGTCTTTTAGCCAAGGCGGAGTCAGGTTCATCATGAACATGCCATTAATGGCTTTCAGACACAGCAAATCTCTATCCATCCATCCATCTATCTATCTACCTTGATGCAAGATGTGATTTTCCTAGCCACTTGAAGGAATACAGGATTTTATCAGAAAGAGGATTTTGGAAAGAGAGCAGAATCTGACACTCAGTCTTTCAGCACAATTTGTGCAGTTGTCCATTTTGAGGTGCGAGAGCTTCATGAATCAGGAAGAGCAGTCTCCTAATAAAGATGACATATAAAATAAGTGGCAGCCATAGCTAGCATTATTTAAAAAAAAAAAAATCAAAATACTTTCCTACATTCCTTTAAATTTAGGACAGTTGCTGCCCTGTGGTATTGCCTAGCTGACATATCTTTCCACCATATGAAGGTGCAGAAACAGGCCTCTGGATCCACAGATGCTGTTCTGTCAATACCACTATCAACATGCTGACTTGTCTTTACGAGAAAACAACTCAGAGGAGGAAACCGTAGTCAGATGTAGCTTAAATTCTTGCTCTAGTCTCCACTGTAACCAGCACTGAGGCTATAAAAGGTGAAAACACAATAAAATAAGCTCATCTTCAGACTTTCAGAAAATTGTAAACATCTTTTTACGTATATAGTATGTATCAGATTTTTAATGATACTATTGGATGAATGCAGTTATTTTCTCTTAATAGTTTCTTAGTATTTGTTTTAGGCAGCTGTCAAGTGGCTGTTCAAGTAAAATTGCTAGAGCCTTCCAACATGACACCCAAAAAAATCTAGAGTTTGATGTTTTGTAAAGCCCTAAAGCTTTACAAAGCTGTCAGTGAGACCTCTTATCTCTGGTCTTGCACAAGGCAATCTCTATTAGGAAACTGAAAGCATCAATACCCATCATCTTCTGCCTTTCAGAAACAATCAGAGAACTTAAAACAGCCTTAGCTGTTACAACAGTATTTAACATTTCAATGCGAGTAAGGGCACTGAAAAGGAAAAATGATTCACAGAAACTAACAATGTAGAAAACATTTAAATCTTAGTAATGCCTCTGCTCAAAACCTTCCTACCTTACAGTTTTAAAACCACAAGATTTATGTTTCAAACTTTAGCCTTTCTGTAAAAAGTGAAATATAAGATAGCAGTTTACCAGCCCAGATGCTATAAACTGTGCCAATGGTAATGCCACACAGAGCCCGGAGGAGAAATGAGGCATATAAAGGTAGCAGTATTCTGGTAAAATAAAGTCCGAGTTTACAAAGCTGAAGTCCTAAAATTACCAATTAACACAACTACTAAATGTCTGAAGCATCTAATTCCTCTCCTGTGGCAAAAAGACCAGCTATTAAGACAGCAATCTCCCAAACACCTAAGGGGTTCCTGTGATCTCACTACAGGAATACCTGAGCATCCCTCCACTCTTTTTCTCTTCAGTATGAGACTCTTCTCCAAAACGGGATTCAGTGCCCTCATTAGAGGTCCCAGAAATGCGCTGCTCTTCCTCTGAACATGCTGCTTCTGTTTTAACAATTAACTTCTTTTTTATTTCACTGATGAAAATGAAGACGAAATAACTTTCATACAGAACCCAGAATAAAGAAGTATTCTTTCTCCTGAATACACTCCTGTGGAGGAGGGTCATGTGGAGACAGCAGATCCACAGATCACAAAATGATTTCACTAAATGGTGTATCTCAAATTTCAGATTGCTGATCCCCCAGGTCTTACTCTGGGGGGAAAAAAAAGAAAAAAATCCAATATCCAGCAGTCATATCATCTCGTGATGTGAGTAGTCTTTGGGTGGAAGGAGAAAGAACAGATGCTTCCAGTAAATATCAGAGCATACAGCTTTGTCTCAAATAATTTTCTTGTCTCTCTGACTTCTCAAATTTCCCAGAGGTAAAATTTTCTATTAGTAAGTGGTAGAAAATCCATATAGTTTTGCTACATAGAATTGTGAAATTTTGCTGTGTGGCTAATTCAGCACAAATCTCGATTTAATACAGTTTCTCCATAGTCACAGTAAAAAAAAGCCTCTCAGAGAAATTCTATATATAAAGCAAGAAATTTTATACTTGAAAAGTGCACATTTAAGACTGTAATTCCATTTCAAGGTTTCAGTGACATTGATAAATCACTCAAGCTTTGCTCACTCAATTTGTGTCACCGGAATCTCTCGGTGGAATCGCAGTCTTGCCACATACTGGCAAGTACACAGTGCTTTATTCGTTACATTACAGCATGTACTTAATTTAAACAAAAATTAGTCCTTGAGGGACAATTTCAAATTCACAGCAAAGCCTACGCAGGGCGCGTTACTGTACAAAATCACTCTTCTTCATTTTCTGAAAGCTCTCAGCTTCTCTTCGTGTCTCGCTATGCCCCAGAGGTGTGTTATCTCACTGTGGCATGACTGGCTCTGTCCTACTGCTTGGCTGCATGACGGTAGATTTATCTGTTTACTAGTTACTGTTTGGATTCTGGTATCTACCTATTTGGGACTGGTGTGAGGAGTCAATTTCCTCTTTATTGTACACTATTGTGCTCCTGTCTTTTTTTGCAAAAGGCGTTGTTTGAATGGTGTCAGGAGCACTGTAACAGTTAATATTCATTAGCATTTAGGAAAGTACCCTCTTTCCTCTTTCTATGGATATTAAATTAGCTGTTATTACTCAGTAATAGGTAAGCAGCTGTTAAATCCCATCAATACTAAGTAAATCACTTTATTAAATGTATTTGAATCTGTTTTTATTATATCCGTATGAACTCCTTGGTTCCTCTGGGGTTGGGAGGATTCATTATTGAGAAAGTATGGAGTCATCAAAATGTCTGATGCCTTTGCGAAGGGACTTTGGAAGCTCCTCTCTTCATCTGGGAAACAACCATAATATTCCCAAACTAGAGATTAATATATTGATAGTTACCCTTTAGTAATCACATACAGTTTTATATTACAGAATGTGGATGAGGTTTTTGTGTATATTAATACGAGAAAATGCCTCTATTTCCCTTTAAGGTGCACTGAAACGCAGATTTGGGATTTTTTTTACAATAGCTGAAGTTCTGTTTCTAAGAGGTGCCACAGCGCAGATCCGCAGACCACAGTCCTCTGATGACACAGACCATAGAGCGTATGTGTGTACGGAGCACAGGAGGAGTCACACAGCACGGACAGCAACGGTGCAAGCTTCCCCGTACGTCGTGGTTTGCACGAGCCACCCCCAAGCTACACTCCTCAGAGTAAAAGGTTTTGTCATGCATCAAAAAACCATGGGATTGAACGATGGTACTTTCAACCCTAACCTGCTGTAACAGCTGCGTGGCTGTTTTGTGGTCACAGCTGTCAGCTGAAGAGATTTAGGAAACATTATTGTTTCTGGATTCCTGATGCTCGCTTGCGCTGCAGGAGTGTGTTATCTGTATACTGGGCCACTGCACCCTCCAGAGTCTTGCATCACTGACCTAGGGGTCACTCGGACATCTCTGTCTTCAGGGAAGGGTACCCAAGAGCAGACTTACTGGGGTCCGAACATCTCCCTGAGCATCTTTTAATCCACCCAGATGTCATAAAATTGATTCACAAAAAATCTGCCCCGTAAGGAGCTGAGAAGGGATCGAGCCTTCTCCCTGATGTGCAGGTGGCCAAATGCAACCCTCTGCACCCATCAACCATTCACTCAGGTGCAGATGTTACGGACATGGATGTTTGTCTAGCCTGCTGTCAGGCCGCACTCCCCACTTTTAGGAGCTTATTTGGCAGAGTTCAGGGTCACCTTGTTTACGTCTAAGCCATGACACAGCCATCTTGCAGCTATATCTGCTACATCCTGGCCCCCGGCTTGGCTTTGCTCAGACCTGTCTCCTCCCCACGGACTTGCCCAGCGAACACAGGACTGAGGCTGACCCTGATCACTGCCTCCAGGCTTGATCCTGACGCTTGGTGCTCAGCATCCCGACTGCCCTGCTGTCACCCTCGGCCCCTGAATGATGTTCTGCTGTTGTGAGAGATGTCCATAATGGAGGCTTTGGAGGCAGACCTCAAAATGTATTCCAGCACTCCATTTGCATCTAGAAAGCCTCTGGGCGTGTTGCAGAGGTTTTTGATTATCTTAACTTGGTGTTTCTTGCTGCATTTTAAGAACATTATTTCTTGTCCTGTCATTCAGTGTAGACAAAACAGTTTATATTCTTCTTTGCACTATCTGCACTAAAAGACTATATTTATGTCTCTTTCAGACTCGTCTTTTTAAAGCTAAATGATCCAAAGCATTTTAATACTGCCACATTCATCAAGCGGTCTAGATCTCACGAAGGATCATTTCATGAATATTGAAGGCTTCATAGCTTATTATTACAGAACTTTATACTTTGTTTGTCTTCCCCACCACACCCCAACAAAATAACATCATGGAATCATGTTCAACTCAAAGACCACTTTTTTTTGTAGAATTCTGCTACCAATTATTCCCTTCCCTCTCCGGGCAGCTGATTATTTCTGCCTATATATATTACCTTGCTTGGCTCTCTGTTTAATTTTATCTTACTTTTTTTCCAGTTCACTTCTTCATTTTATCAAGACATTTTTTAATTTTACTCCTCCCACTAGGTTCTATCTGAAACAACCATACTTCATATCCAGCCGTTGGGAATGTGAACAGAAACTGCAGACATGACTTGATCCAGTACAGACCTTTACTGAAGCCACAGGGATTCTTTTCATTCTGCCAGGTTCGTGATCACCCTACAAGGATTTTGCCTGGGCAGTACTTCCCTTGCTTACCTGGGAGAATGGAGCAGGAGGATATCAACAGACTTTTTTAAGATATAAAATACACATTCTCTGTTGCTGGTCTCCAGCTCACGAGCAGCTCAATCTCCATTCTATACATGGAGCCTTCTCCTTACTCGGGGAAGCACATGCCCAGATCAGGAAGATTTCCTTTCGCTGAATGTGAGTGAACGTGCCAGCTAGTGACGTGCACTGTAATTTATCTGTTTTGCATTCCACAGGAATGGAGTACAGGAGCAACAGAAGTTGTTATGGGTAAGGAGTGGAAAAATTACCATCTGGAGGAAGGATTTTCAGATGCTACTGTCTCAATATAGGTAAACAATGAAAATTTGATATGGGTCCTACATGATCAAGCCTTAAAGATGTACTGTCTCACAGATTTTTGTTCTCTTGGATTACAAAAAACTTGACTTTGAGCCTGACATGTGGTGGCAGGCTTGGTAATTAAATGTGTGAACATCATTTAAAAAATGTATACTATCTAAGAATACACATCTCTCAAATGAACAATGAACATCTGCGAGCTTTAAGTTATACCACAAAGCCCAAACCACAACTTACCTTTTGAGTAAGCAGAGCCTGAACAACCTGATTAGCTACCTGAAATAAATAAATAAAATAGTTTAAATACGTCATCAAGTGTGTCGATGCATCATAATACCTTCTTTTGTGGCTTTACATTCCACTTTCCATCTACAACCACTACCAGTTCTACTGTTTTCACGATTTACTAGTATTTTCATCAGATAATACTAGTAAGAATACATGAAATGCATGTTAACTACTTCTGTGCTAGTCCTCATTATAAACAAATGTGTATCGCACCAATTGCGGTATGATGTGATGGACATTTGGTTAAGTTCTGTCATCTCTTCTTCGGACTAGATTAAACTTCCACCGTTCTTTATGCAGCTGGTGCGCAGCAGCACGGATTGACTGCATTCACTAGAGCTGACTTTTACCAGCTGAGGATGGAGTCCTGAATGTTTTCACGAAGTTTAATTGTTTCTTGATTCAGTATTGACAAAATGGTACATCTATCATGACAAGCAGAAACCATGAAGTGCCACAGAAAATTAAAGTACCTGCTGTCATCAGAATGTGATTGGAAGGCATTCACACCACGTAGCGTAATTGACTTGACTGAGATTACACACCATTGATTAGTGGAACTGTATATTCAACAGGGAATTTTTGAAGTTATTTATTTATACAGCCTTTCTAATTTCTATTTACCGGCTGGCATAGGGGGAGGGGAAGAGAAGGAGGAGGGGCAGAAAGAGTGGCTGGGGGAAGGATTTTTGTTGGT
>NW_010433118.1:94852-95957 GCF_000710305.1 Buceros rhinoceros silvestris
AGAGAAGGAGGAGGGACAGAAAGAGTGGCTGAGGTAAGATTTTCTGTTGATGATGTCTATAACTCGTATGTTATGTTTCTAATGTAATTTAAAACTATATATGCATATGTTATCACAGAATGTGTTTGCCTATATTTTTGCTCTTGCATTTAGGCAGAGCAACTAGAGATCTCACTCTGTGCAAGAAGAGACATTAGTTATGATTTCTGGCTTGCTTTTGGCTTTTTGATAATTAAAGCATATGCAGATATTACCAAATCTGCATTCATTCATTCTTCTTACTCTTCTTACTGTTAATTGGCAAATTAAAGAAAAAAACCCACACCATTGATGTGAACTGAGTTGTGAGGAAAGAGCTGAAAGTTAATTCATTTCTGTAAATAATTCAGTTCTGTTAGATCCAAAAGTTACATTTGATTCATACTCTTACAAAAATTGCGTAGTATCAATTTTTTTCTCCAAACGGGTCCCTAACCTAAGGCAGCCCATGGAACAATGGTCCAATAAAATAGCTCTATATGTGATTTAACAGAAGACACAGACTAATATTAGAACAGTAATAACCCACAGAAGTAAATATGTTTCAAAAAACCCTGTGCCCTGCCCTACGGGCCTTCAGGATTTACATCCGACAGTGCTCCTTCTGGCATGTGCTTTTAACGTCTGTTTGCTCTACCTGAAAATTGAACAAACCATATCGAATACATTAGTTCTTTACTTTCTGACACAGAGTTACTTTACCAAGGAAGAACTAAAAGGTTCTTTGAAGTGTGTACCAGTCACTCACAACAGAATAGCCTACAAAATTACTCCTATAGCTTTACACATTGCACAGAGGAGTCTAAATGGCATAATCTTCCAAATGGGAAAAAAACCTGAACTTGCCAATGCATATGTGACAAATTTTCCAGCTTTGAGTGTATGATGTAAGGTATCTAAGAGAAAGTACCTGCCAGTGATCCATAGCTCCCACAGATTTCAACGGGAGAGATATGTAACTAGTTTCTTTCCAAAACAAGGTTATTTTGTTCTAGTATATAGCAACCTGGCAAACTGTCTTGCTGTCACCATACAAAGATTTTCAGGTCTGTATTCTTGGTTTTCA
>NW_010433118.1:96048-102232 GCF_000710305.1 Buceros rhinoceros silvestris
CAGCAGGAACAGAGATGGGAAGCCTTCAGTGAAATGTTCTCCAGTTACTAAAATTAATTTAGATGTAAGTGCAATCATATCCAAACGTCTGCATTTCAGATCACGTTGCCATCCCACTGCTACAGCAGCACTAGTGTCCAGATGGAAATAAACTGCTAAGCTAGCAGATCTACTTAATGTTTACTTACAGGTATCAAGAGACACCATGGATATTAATGAACAGCAAAAGCCAGCACTACAAAACTGATAGTCACAACTACCAAAACCTGAGGAAACTGAGACTGTTGAAGGAGAGGGACTGACTTCTGAGATGCAGAATATGTGAATTCCCACTGATATGAGGTAGAACTGCAGCTCACTCCCAGTGAAAAGCAAGCTGTAAAATGACTTGACCTTCGACTCAAGAAGTTAATCAAGGTGAAACAAGGAACAGAATAGATGGCCAGTTGCTCAGTCTGCTGTTATGTAGGAGACGATACTGCTTGCCTTCACACTACCTGCCTCTCCTTTGAACTTGCCAAGATCTTTGGATGAGGTTTCCTTTTGTGGATTGCAATAAAAGAGATAAAAGATCCAGCTTCGCTTTTTTTTTAACAATTATGTTTACCCTTACATGTTATAAAGTGGTCTGAATAGAAGAGATATGTAAGAATGAATCAAAGAGAAGAGACCCTAATGTAACATCTATTATACCTCTTACAAGTACTGACATTTTACACAGCTGCCTCTAACATATGGTTTCCTATGCACAAAGACATGTCATGTGTATACTAAAATGAAAGTTTTTATATTTTATCCAAATCTTAAAAATAGAATGCCTTTTTAAGATAACTGTATTTTTGATTAGCTACTTCTTGAAACATTAGCAAAAATATCATCTACCCTAAGTTGCATAATTTTGTGCATGTAAGTATGGTGAAGCTTGATGGAAATCTCAGCTGGCACGGTGATGAGAATAAACATGACATTACCACTTACCAATACACTGACAGCTGAATTCCAGGATAGGAAACTAAGATTAAGCATGTTAACCTCAAACCCCAAAGGTACAAGAAGACAATCCTAGTTTTTGCATTAAGTTTTTCGGAGTCAGAAAGATAAGTTTACGGAGCATTTCTGAAATTAAATGAGCTCTTTTCTTATTTAGTTTTACTTGTTGTATTGTATTATGATGTGTGTGTGCATATATAATTTTTATTTATTTATTTTCTTAGTTCTACTTTCTTCACATGCAGCAGAATGGCCACCAACATCTCAGCAGAAAGCACACTGTGCATAGCAAGTGTCCTTATCCCATTGCTGTAGAGGCTTGAGGGACCAAGCAGGGACATTATTGGCAGAATGGCCAGATTAAATGATGCTTCAGTGCCCTGAGCAGAGTTTGCCTGTTTCCAGGAAAGAGAAGCTGCAATTCGAGCATGCTCAATGAGTGAAAGAGGGCAGCATCCTCCCAATAGTTACCAAACAATGTTCCCAACCTTCACTACCTCAAGGGCCTATCAAGCATCCCAAACACGTAACTAGCCAGAACGGCTAGGTATGAGCTTTAGAGATAAGCGAGTGGTCCTTGCGTATCAGTCCAGGAGAAGTTCAATACACTCATAACTCATGGGACTGAACAGGCAGAATTAAAAAAATGGTTGTACTAGGCAGTCAATTTTTTGGTGGCAGGCTTAGCTGTCTCAGGTTTGGGTGTGATCACAGCCGTGTGTTCTCAGGAACAGCTCTTTAAATTCATCATGTCTCCCTGGGGCAAAATGGAGGTGCGGCAGAGACAGACGCATAGCTGTAGAGGATACATCTGTTCCTAAGAACTGCTGAAGAAGTCCTGAAGCTCAACCTAGGGAAGGTCTGAAGACATTTTCACCTTCAAGAAGTGGGGTTGGTGTGAGGTGAGTTATAAACAGAGAAAGCATCAGACTTAAAAGTCTTAAAGGAAAGTAATTTTCAAATGGGAGTTTTTTTCTTTTAATAAAACTATTTATGGAAAGCATTGATTAGCTTAAGATCTCCAGTAAGAATCTCTGCTTGGAAAGGACTTTATCACGTACGACACATCTTCAGAAGCCTCTGGCTGGAAGTGAAAGTTCTCACGATCACTGATTGGGTTACTCTCTAATTACAGTTATGTCTTATCTCCTATTCTCTTTACCGTTACTATGATGAAGTAGGGTGAGAACGTTTGATTTCTTACAAAGTTCTGCCAAGGGAACGTGTTCCAGTGGGTGCTAACCTGGGACTACTGCAGAACTTGCAGAATTATTGAATAGGGTTTTGTTGCCTGAGTCACTCACAACAACTTGTTTACCTCAGTGATCAGAAAGGATTAGCTCCAAGTTTGTGTCAGCTAAAACAATGCTGGTTACAGTGCCACTGCCAAAGCATTGTGGGGGCTGAAAGGGGACGGAGAAGAAAAAAGTGATTAAAAGCTACAGGGAAGGACAAGACACAAAACAGAAGACGAAAAATGGAGGGAGATAAGCAAACAAAAAATAAAGCAGGGAAGCACAAAACCACAGGTGATGAGAAGCACTTGCTCCTGAAAAAGTCGACACAGTGGGAGAAGATGGATACAGCTGTGATAATATGGAAGAACTGAAAACATCCAACATAATGTTGAAGATAATAAAGTTCAGAGCATAGTTTGATATAATTATTTGCTCTTTAAACTGCAGCAGACTGCAAAAAGCACGTGCCTGGATGAGAAATACATGTTACTGCAAATACAATAAAAATGTATCTTCTGTCCTTATAATCTGTAAGGAGTATTTTGCTGGAATGGACAGTTATGGTGCTTTACTCATGTCCAAAATTAATTATGTAGGCAGATTTTGCCCTAGACAACCAGAAAATAATTTTAATTTAAGCTCTGTAATTTAAATTGCAGTTAGTAATTTTATGGTAATTTCATCCTTATCACCAGGACATCCAAATACCATTCAAGTGTGCACTGAACGCAGTGACTCAGGCGAACGCAGTCCAAGGCTCTGCTGGTATCCCAGTGACACAGAACAGGCAGAGTGTAACCTGGTGGGAAAGTGTATCTGCAAGCCTTTTACTCCAGCTCCCTGATAAAAATACGCTACTGTGGCAGAAGTGCAGATCTGCTGCTGAAAATCTGCACTAACGTGGAGGCTTCTTGTACCACAGCAGTGTCACTCATGCCAGTAACACTTCAGCAAATGCTGATGAAAAATTTAAAAAGCTGTCTGAAGACATGAATTGTCATCTGCCATGTGTGGTTCGCACACTCGTACCCTTTTCTCAAAGGTCCAGCTGAGCAGCCAGTGCAGTTGCTGTTTTGTTTTGTTTGCATGTTAGCTAACTACTTATGCTACTAAGCATCCTTATGATGGGATGGGCAAATGATTTCCACTAAGCAACTCTTGGAGCTACTAAAAGCCTTAAAACTATTTAAAGCTCTTCTGTACGTTAAAGAGCCCTATTTCAGGATAAATCGAAGGCACAAGCATCAGTATATCTATGAAGAAAGCTGCATGCAGTAGGAGATAGTGGACATTTCTGGGACGGTAAGCATTGCTGGAGCGCTCAGACAGTAACTGATGGGTGAATTATCTTGAGGCTGTAACTGGAAGGTCTGATCAGAAGCTGAGCCGTGTAGCAGAAGTGAGTCAACAGCTAGAAAAAACCCCCAGCATAAACATCTGAGTATGTAACCCTAAGGGGGAGCTGAGAGACTGAATTCCCTGGTTACAGAACACACTACGCAGGAAAGCTGGGGAACTTGTGATGGCAGAAGCCGCTACCACCTGTGTTCCAGCCGAGAGGAAAGAAGGAGTACACAACACCTAACAAGCAAATTACCATTTTCTCCTCCTAATGAAAGCACAGAAGATCCAAATATTAGTCACAAGGATATCAACTCTTCGGCGAAGAGGTGTGGTAAAAACAGGATTTACAGCAGAGGTCATGGGGAACAGTATCTATGACTGTCAGACACATGTTCTTGGAATTAATTAGATGAGGTAATTCTAGAAAATCACAGAACAATGTCAACCTTGTAAGAGAGGGAGAGATTCATTTCTATTCATTCAATTATAGTACCAGGTAAGAACAACCTTTTTATCTACCTTACCTCATCAAGACATCTTTCATACTGTTCTCTCTGATTTTCATTTTCCAGAGCCAGCGCTGAATTCTCTGCCTACAGTAAAATAGAATAAATAAATCAATATGTAAATTAATCAAAGGGTATCCTGTACTACATGACAATTCATATAAAATTCTTGGGGTGCTTACTTTGTGTACTTCTTTAAGATCCAGAATAAAAAGCACCATACAATTTGTTTTGCCACAAGTTGGTATTTTGAGTAAAAACAGAAGCGACAATCGTTTATGAGATTATTCACACCACGCATTACAATTTAGAACAGTATCAGAGCAGATAATCCAAGTATGTCCATGATCTCATCTTGTCAGGTGCAATAGAACTGGCAATGAAACATTATCAAAGATATCGGTACATCTTTTCTTCCTCAGCCTTTTCTGTTTAGAATGCACCTGGTATCTGAGAAAGCTGCTTGGAAGTAAATTGAGGCAGCTCCTATCAAAAAGAAACAAAAGGCCATCTTATGTTTTAACTGTGGCAGCTCCACATCTGGTAAGTCCAGATGCACTACAGCTAACTGGTGAATTACATCCTTTAATTGAACCAGATAAATTTATTAGTCTTTACTTAAAAAACAATTCCTATCATTTCAGGAGTAAGAGTGGTATTTTACTACATCCAAATGCAATTTTAAGTCAGAATTTTTTCTCTCACACGCCAGTTTCAATATGATGAAGTTTTCTGTATAGTAGCGCCTTTCATCTATCTTTGATTTCTATTACACTCATGTTTTTGCATAGTGCAAACTTCAAAATGACACAACGTAAATTACAGTAAATCAATGTATTTTTCTACATATTATGAATTCAGGAATTTTTACAGAACTGGAAAAGGAAACTAAACCAGTATATAAAAATCTGTGAGTTAAAACTGGCTCTAGAAACCCCTCGGCCTCCCATGCATAACTTCAGATCACGTAACCGTAACACCAAAATCAATGCACTCACATAATGACAACTGTTATAAAATTGACATTACTTGCTTCACTCAAACCTTCTGTCAACCTATAAAAGTTAAACAAGTGCTGTTTCAAAAGAATTGTGGTTATACGAAACAACAGCCATATAGTTAACATTCGTAATTTTAGAGAAAAAATTAATGTAATGTACTGTATGGAAAGATTCTATGGAAGGATACACAGTCCTTTCTTCCTTGTTAATCAAACAAAATTAAAATCCCACAGTGCAATAGACTGATTCATTAACAAGAATTCCAAATTCAGCTAAATCCTGAAAATAGGATTAGGAAGAAAAAGTAAACATATACAATTATCCAGCATATTGAAGGAGAGTAAGGAATAAAAGGGCTGTAAGAAACAAGGGCATATAGAGTTTACTTATTTACAAGTCTAAATAAACAACTGTATGGGATCAGTGCTTTATCTTGAGGGTACAATCAAAGCCAGCAAAGGTGGTAAAATGCTCTGCATCATATTTTCACAATGTCACCTACCAATGGATTCAACATATGGCTATAAAAAATCTATGGGTGATCCTGCAGAGAGCACTGTGAGATGAGGCAGCCAAAAGTGCAGATGCAGATGTAAGTAGCAAAGTAGAAGCAGAAGCCGCAAAAGTAAAAGCAGCAGTAAGAAATTAGAAGCTGGAGGGTAAAGAGTCCTCCAAACCACGGCGGTTACCATATACAGTTATCAGTCTGCTTTTACAGACACATTCTTGTAGATTGATTGAGAAAAATAAAGACGTGATTGCTACATAAAAATGTATTTCCAAATTGAAGATTTTCACATGTTTTCTCGATGAGCATCACCCTAAAATGCCATCCAAAATAAATTCTTCTTACTGTTTTGAAGCAAGCAATCATTAAAGGATTAGTCTGCACAGCACTCAGGCTGGTATACCTACGGGTTTAATTTTCTAAATTTTCATTTTCACTAACGTAAGTATAAATTGTATGATTTTATCCTGAAATAATTGGGACAGGCTGCTTCCCTACAGAGACATGTAAAAGAACCACAAGACATAGTTGTACTATACAAAATACCCAGAGAGCTCCCCATATTTCTCTTACTCTTTTTTTTTTTTTTTTTTTTTT
>NW_010433118.1:102294-170729 GCF_000710305.1 Buceros rhinoceros silvestris
GGGCCCCCCTTTTTTTTTTTTTTTTTTTTTTTTTTTTTTTTTTTTTGACTGCTATAGGCTGCAAAATGGAAGCGAAGTCTTTTTGGATCTGTTAGCCGAATCCCTAATTTCAGTGAACTATTTTACAAATAGGCTACCAATATTAGGAAATCTGAACTTGACAGCATTATAAATAAAGGCTACATTCCCCTCTTACCAAGCCACAGTGGAAACATCTGTATAATAAAACCCTTTTTTCACACCACTGGCTTCAAAAGTGTAGTGAAAGGATGTAACGCAGTCAATGCTAGCTTGACTTTTGTGCTTCCTGATTGCCGAGCAAATCATGCCTATTTATTTGGCATCTTTGTAATGAGAACTGGACGAGAAGGGAACACTTGACTGACTTTGCTTAAGATCCTGTGCCAGTTCCCACAACATGGGAAAATCAGTACTTGATATCCTAAATTACTCTATATTGCGACTGAATATTTGATAATAATCCTCACTCCCCCAAAGTATTCATTTGGAAAATCTGTAATAGCACTTGTGGTCTCAAAACCTTGCCTCCTAATCCAAACCTTCGTTTATTTAACATAAACCACTGGGTTTTGAAGTTATTGCTAAGTCCGCTCCATTTTTATTCAGAGGGATCTGCCTACCTCCAGTACTGCATATTTGAGGCATCTTTTGCCAGTTAAGCAGAGCAGGTCTCCGTGGAGGAAACCACTATTAGGTTTATTTTTATTTTCAGGCCATACTCACACTGGGCTAAGCCACAATAAGAAGCCCCCACTTCTCACACACTGAAAGGTATTGCACGCTTGCAGGCGATGCACCCAGAGGCAGTGGTGGCAAGTACTGGCCCCCAATGCAGTCACTTCTCCCCCACACAGCGGGGGGCTATGCAGGAAAAAAACAGCTTACGCTTAGGTATCAACTGATTACTCCAGCGATTTCTAGTTTTAGGAATAGCTGTCTTCTAGAAATTTATGTATATTTTGTGCTAGACATAGAAATAAACCATCTCTGCCCTCAGCCTCACAAAGACAAAGTGACGCAGCCCAGAAGGCTGCTGCAGACAGGCAGCACTTAGTCCCTGTCACCAGCACCTGCAGACAGGCGTGTCTTTTCTCGGGGGGTCAGCTGTCACAGCACGGTATCATTCGGTCAGCCAAAAGTAACTCTGGCCTAACCTACCATTAAATGAAACATGTTGGTTTTGGATCACAATAGGTAGAAGGATCCTAAAATGCCAGAACAGAGGTACTTCTTAGTTCTGGAAGAAAGTATTTGGCTCAAGAGTCTCTCCAAACATTGGAAAATTTAAAGATTTCAATGACTTGGATAATGCTAAACAACCTTCACCTGCCTAAATCAGGGACTCCTCTTTCTTTTTAACATGATTAGAGAGGATTATTACAACAGGTTAAGGATTGTCTACCAACTATACTTACTTCAACACCCTCTTGTGCTTGATAGAAGTGGCAGGCACATTCTCATGTCTGACAGTGTCATGAGATCCATTTCTACTCCAGATTTGCCTCTCTAAGTGGCACTTTAGAGGACAAGTTTCACTTAACATCCTCCAAAAGCCATTTCTGTGAGCCTGAAAGAGTGAACTGAAGTGCTTAAATCATGTTTGAAAGTAAGACTTGGATTTAAGTCTCTCAAGTGTTTTTCAAAAAGTTTAAATTTTACCATTCTGTGCCTTGATTATTTAAGTCAAGAGAACAGGAACAACAGCATTTTGTTATCCAGCTAGCCTGTTCCAACAATTTATAAATTAGGATATATTTGGCATGCTGGGGTCTTTAAGTGAAGAACAATTTCATGTACCCATCGGGAAGTCTTCAACAGAATCCTCTACACTTTTACAACCACAATGAAATGAATTAGAACACTGCATTTTCTACTAGAAAGCATGAATAAAAGAGAAGCACAAACAAGACAGTTTTCCTTAATCATTTTAGAGTTGAGACGAAAGGATGGGAGGAGGAAGAGAGAAGAAAGCGGAGAGTGGTATGCATTTCTCACTAAGGGAAAAGGAGGCCATAGAATCACAGAATGGTTTGGATGGGAAGGGACCTTTAAAGATCATCTAGCCCACCCCCCCTGCCATGGGCAGCAGATGAAGGTCTAAAGGTTGTACGTCAAGTTAGCAGCTCAACATGATTTGAAGGTATCATCAATAAAGGTCAAGAGGACCAAAGTTATGACAGTGAACTTTAAAATCCCTGACAGAATGCTACAACACCGGTTACCGTGTGCGCTTCTTTGTTATTCACACTAAACCATTTGTCCATTTATAGAAAGCTTTATTGATTTACACAGACACTCATTTGTCATGCCCTGTGCAGTGTATTAATAGCCGTCTAAGCACTTCAGATGTGCTCAGCAATTTTTCCCTGCTTTCAGCCTCTGAGTCTGTATATTTTTCTGGTCGCAGCTTCATACAGCGCACATGAGAGGTCAAAACCTAGGTCAAACCCCATTGTTTGTTAAGTAATAAGTAATGTTGAAATCTGTCCTTCGGTCCTTACCACGTTTGCTTGGTAAACTGCTGTTCTAGAAAGAGTTTACCACTTGAACCATCTCCCTATCTTTGGTCACAGGAAACTCTTTGTATTATTCTGCCCACGTGCCCTGGTTTGAGCTAAACAGAACTAATTCTGTTCAGTGATTTGACTTTCCAGCTCAGTCTCTTCTAACTGCACTGTCTGAAGTTAACTGTGTTTTTGCAGCCAGTCTCTGCTTCTAGCAGTGGTAACGATTGATGTTTACAGTCACTGCCAGGGTTGGGATGCAGAAAGGCTCTTGCTGACCCTTGCTCCTGTGCAGACCAAGCTCACTGCTAAATCCTGTGTGCCACGTTGGGGTGCAGCAAGTGAGAGGTTGCACCTGCGGGGGGAGCAGACAGGACAGGTGACCCTACACTGACCAACAAGGTGTTTGTTTCCATATACACCATGTTAAGTATAAATCTGAGGGTCTTGCTCTCTCTTGCTTCCTCTTCTTCAATGGCCAATGTGTGAGGAGGACTCTGCCTGTTCTGCCTTCTATCCTAATCTGTACATTCCTGAATCCAGTTCCAGAACCATATACACCATGTTAAGTATAAATCTGAGGGTCTTGCTCTCTCTTGCTTCCTCTTCTTCAATGGCCAATGTGTGAGGAGGACTCTGCCTGTTCTGCCTTCTATCCTAATCTGTACATTCCTGAATCCAGTTCCAGAATCCAGCTCATGAATCCAGTTCCCATCTGCCGCTGAGTCCACTCTGGGTCTTCCCCAGCACCTGGCCACAGCATCAGTGGTGACGGTAATGTGGTTGCCATCTGGGGGGCGGTTGGGTTCAGATTGGGTTTGTATATATTTGTTATATTTTCGTATATATATTTTCCTATTATTATTCTCATTAAAGCAGTTTTAGTTTTCTTTTCCAATCTGTAAGTCTCTCCCCCTTATTCTCTTTCATTTCCCCTTTGGGGAGGGAAGGTGTTAATAGCGAGCGTCTGTCATTCGTCTAGTGGCCAGCCCAGCCCTGACCCCTCACAAATGTTGAAGACAGTTTTCTGACGAGTAGCTTCCTCCTGTTTAAGATGAGTTAGAGGGTATCGTACACCAATTGGGGAGGGAAGGTGTTAATAGCGAGCGTCTGTCATTCGTCTAGTGGCCAGCCCAGCCCTAACCCATGACACCAAGTCACACAGAAAAATTGGCCTTTGAAAGACTAACGCAACACAGTGTCAGACAAAAGTTTAACAGCATAGTTACACAGTCGTGTTTTTAAATCAACATAATTATAGGCACAAAAGTCTCTGTTCAATCCTAGCACTATAAAAGCATTTCCTCTGACCACTTTCCAGAGCCTTTTATATTGCGGTAGACAGCTCTCTGCTAGGAGTAAAATGGGAACTGCACCTCACAACCTGACTGTCAACATCTGGATGCTTCCACCTCCTGCTTTACACTTTCCACAACTGAGGAACACAGGCACAACCACGGAGCATCTCCCTTCCGAACTGCAACCCACGTGCTACAGCTCTGCCCCCTGCCCCTGTCCCCAGGACAGTAACTGGGACTGGCAGATACCAGCTACTGATGAAATAAGCAGTGAATTTGGCAAACCAACACTTAGCAAAATACTCCTTTAATGCTTTTTCAGATGTCCTAGTCTTAACTATTTCTTTCGGCTCATGGAGATGGGGGGGGAAAAAACCCGAACAGGTCAAGTTAGTGATATGAAGGCAGCCAGGCTTCTCACCCTTGCTTCAAAACACACGGGCCCTTAGCTGCCTCAGTTGCATCATATTCTGCCTTTTTTTTTTTTTAGCATGATAAAATAGCCTATTCTCTTTAACCACACTTAAACATTTGACACATTTTATCTGAAATACTCAGCCGCTGTTCACATTCAGGTAACACATGGCATGAAACCAACACACAGAGGTGATGTGAAATAGTAAAATACAGAACCATACAGTGCTCATTACAATTCTGTCTATAAAAAGGCCACATTAAACCTTACTGGGCAGTACTGGTAGGGATCAATCTTGCCAATCAGCATTTCAGTAATACATTTTTAAATTCTTTACTGACACAAAATCATAGCGACATTAGAAGAAGCCACCAACAGACCTCAAAAGCAGTCTCTCTCACAGGCCATGCTATGCTACGGGTGTGCTACCAGTGAAACGGGTTTGCAGCCCCACAGAGAGCAGTATAACCTTCTTCTTCTAATGTATGCTAGAAATCAGAGGATATTTATTCCACATCAGAAAGCCAACCACTTAAGATTACATAAAAAGTTGGGTTTAAATGTTCCTTACAAAAAGCAGCCCAAGGTCTGTGCAGCTGCATATGACGTTTTACCAGTTATGGATGAGCTGAGTCATGTATTTAACCATGATTTTACACTGGACATTAAGTAACAGCTTTAAATATTGCATGGCTTTTATGCTGCCAGAGATCATAAACCAGAACTTGCTCGTTTATCTGCAGATCTGTGGCAGATCACAGGGAGAGACTCCCACCCAGGGTCCTGCACAGGGCTCATGACCACAGCGCTCTTTTCCTGACCGTTGAGTGTCTCCCAGGTCTGACGAGGATAAGGACCGGGTATTTGACATAAATGATGAAGTCTCCTTTTTGAAAGAAGGGGATTTAATCCTTCAAATCTACTTATGTTGGATGAACATATGAACTTTAGGAGCTGAATCAAACAAACTAAAACCAAAAGAGATTCATACGCTGCTGATGACACTGTCTCCTAATAATGACTAAAAGTAAACCTCATATTCCTGGGAATTCCTCTGTGAAATACCTTTTTTTTTCTTTACTTTTCAGAAGTTGGCTGGGTTTTAACTGGTTCAAAAATGGCAATATTTCTTTTTTATTTTGGTTAACTCTAAAGTAGTTAAGATAAGGAGCCTTTAAAATTTTCAACGTTTTCCCCTCTGACACCACGGAAATGTCTGTAGTTGACATTTTAAAGAGAAGGCTAGGCATAGATCTAGCAAGACACTGCATTATAAGCCCAGGCTTATCTTCCAGCAAATAAATACCTAGGCTATGAACAGATATATCGATAATAGCTTGGCATGTTTACCTGCATGCAAATGGTAGAACCTGCAAATTCTACCATTATTTACAGAGTATATAATAGACTTACAATATCCCCACAGGTGAAGCTCTGTCAACACAGGCCTCTCAACAAAGAGGGTAAAATTATGAAGGATGCCATTTTTTCCTTAAAATTCTTCCAAATCATAGAATTATAGAATCATAGAATCAGCTGGTTGGAAGAGACCTTTAAGATCATCGAGCCCAACCGTTCACCCTACACTACCATGATCACTTATAAAATATTTTTTTGAGGATGAGGAGATCTGAATAAGCAGGCAGCATAAAGCCGTGTGTATTTCCCGATGCTGAAGACATACATGCTACTTACACATGCTGGTCCACATAATAGATGTACACGTGATAAAGCACGGAAGCATAAGCATGGAAACCCAGACGTCCCAGCAAGACTCGTATTTTTTATCATTCTCTGAATAAAGGGCTGAGCTGTGCTTCAGCGCGACACACTGCTCCGCACAGAGACCGAGCACTCCCCTGCCATAAACAATATTCCTGGGCTGCCTAAATGGAAGCAGCTGCTGTTTATGAGGGGTAAAATGACCCACAAGGGAAAGCCTCCTCGCTCCCGTCAGGCAGAGCCATGAAGCTATGTGATGCCAACCCCGTCACACAGCAACGCTGATGCGGGCGGTCAGGAAGGAGGAATGCTGAAACTCGCTATCCTTTCCCCTGACTGTCACCGTTCTAACGGCACAGGATGTCTCCCCAGAAGCCTGCAGCCAGGCTCAACATATGAGACCATGATGCCATCACACAAATGTAAGACATAAGACCAAATTTTTATGCAAGGAACAGAGTGCGCGTCCCATGAAAAGTTGTTTATTTTCTGTTTTTCCAGTATTTACACTTAACGATCCTTCCCCTCTCAAACTGTGAACCAGAGGCATCTTGTTCTTTTTTTTTTTTCCTCTTAAGTGATTTGTTCCCTTATGGAACTGTTCTCCCTTAAGAACAGAGAGCATTTCACTCTGACAGAGTTACTCTGCTTCTCCATGTAATATTAACAGGCAGTTATTTCCTCTATCAAAGAACTAAAAATAAAATCCCTGGTCCATGAAAAAAGTATGAGATCCTGAAATTGCAAATGAAACTAAGATTTTTACAATTAACGCAGGCAGATAAAGGCAAGCTGTGTGGACCTGCTTAATCTTAAAAGGCATTTTGTGTTTGATATCAGCTTGTATTTAACACATACACAAATACCTTTCCGCTGAAAATTCTTAAATGAATTATTCATATCACATTTGCTCAGTTGCATTTGTTTCAATTTTACTTACAAAATGACCAAACTCTTCAAGGAAAGTTATAATTCTCTGAAATACTAATTCTTTGAAACGAGCAAAGACCATCTATACAGTCAACGTTGAAGGTCAATAAAAAACTTTCAGTGCAGCCATTTTCAAAGAAAATATTTGTTTTGATTTGAAAGGAAACATTTTGTAGAAGATTTTGATCATTTAAAAAGTGACACTGAAAACAGTACAAATATTTCCAGGGCTTTGGGTCCTTCTGAAATTATACATATGGCAACCACTTTTTAAAAAATTCACTTGCCTAATCACAAAACAGGTGGTTTCATTCTGTTTTGTTTCCTTAGTTCAGATGGTGAGGAAAGCTCATACACTTTCAGGAGAGTTTTTCAAGGAGTAAGAAAGGCAACTTTAGAATTGACTTCAGATGAGTTATCTTTCAAACCTTTGCAGTTCTGACCATGAGGTTACTGACACAATGACAGTTTTCTGCAGGCTGTGATTCCATTATCCAGACCCTCCCGAGCCACACACTCACCTTCAAGGTTAATATAATGCAGAGTCTGAAAAGAACAGGGCATTTCAGATCTACGTATGAAAATTAATCTTCGGGCAACTTTACTCCAACAGAACCCAATTCTTATTTTTCTCTACTTGCCTAGCTGAGATGTTCATCCTAAATACAGGAAATCTCACCACTCACTCATGGCACAGGGAATCCGGTATGGAAGAAGAAGTGGAAGAGAAACAGCCTTTCCTTACAGGACACACCTCAATACCTAAGTATTGGAATAAGCTATAAAGGTTTTAAGCTCATGTTCTTTAAAAGCTGAAATTCAAGAATTTAGCTATTCCTTTTAGCAAATTTAATTTATGTTTTCGAATTCTGGCAGGTCGCACTAAAATATTCAATTCAGGAACAGAATGCAATTTTAGAATGTAATTAATTTTTTAAAAGTAACTGATTTTTATTTAAAAATAAAGATAAATTAAAAACTATAGTAGATGGAATTAAGTAGAAAACCTTGAAGTAAGCCAAGGATTTCACATATATATACAGGAAAACTCTTCTGATTTTCTAGAAATTCTATCTATCAAGTGGAGTTCTCCTTTAAAGTGGCTTTTTATATATTTTTTCTATTAGAATTGGAGTAAATGTGCAATATAATTTCATAGGCCAATGTAAAAAATGGGCCTAATGCCATAACCGGTACTTCTAGGCTGCTACATGTACCTGAACTGAAGGGCTGTTAATAAATCTTAGCGAACAGTTCAAATTTGGAGCTAAATTTGGCAGTATCTTCAAGGAACACCAACACCGACCTCCTCCCCACTCACCCACTCCCCTCCCCTGGGAAGCTTAGCGATTCAGTGTGCTGATGACAGAAAGGGAGGATTCAAAACTTTGATGCACTCCTGCTTTTTTCCCTGTATGTCTTTAAATGCACCATCAACCACGCTATTAACTGACCCCCTTGACAAATTATTTTGACTCTTGCTGGAAGGTGAAACAACAGACGTTTCACTCTGTCTTCAGAGAAAGTGGATGCTAAATTTTTGTCAAGAAATATTTTTTCCCAATAATTTATCCTAAGTTTCTTCATTTAGTTCAAACAAGAGTAATTATGAAATAAAGTGACTTAAAATGACAGCCTGGAAAACACTGATCCCATGTGCTTAAATGTCACATTCACTGGCTGTGTGCTGGGAAACTTGCATCAGTTCCCTGTTTTCCAATGATTCTTTAAGTGGGAAAATCTCATTTTTTTTCTTCTCCAAAGAGACGTTTTATGAAATAGACAAAAATATACAACTGCTGTTCAGTTTTAAAAATATCCCTTGAGCTTATTTTTATTTGAATTCTAAGAAAAAGAATGACTTTGCCATACTCTGCAACAGTTTTAAAGCACTACATGATGTTATAATTGATATAGTCATAAAATATTTTTAAACATAATAAAATACTTTATTTTCTTTCTCCTACCATCACAGAATCATAGAATGGTTTGGGTTGGACAGTACCTTAAGGATCATCTAGTCCAGCCCCACTGCCATGGGCAAGGACACATCCCACTAGACCAGGCTGCTTAAAGCCCTGCCTAGCCTGGCCTTGAACACTTCCAGGGATGGGCATCCACAACCTCTCTGCGCAACCTGTTGCAGTGCCTCACCACCCTCACATACAGTGAAGCATTTCTTCCTCATATCTAACCTAAATCTCCCCTCTTCCAGTTTAAAGCTTTACCCCTTGTCCTATCACTATATGCCCTTGTAAAAAAATCTCTTTCCACCTTTCTTGTAGACCCCCTCTAGGTACTGGAAGGCCGCAGAAAGGTCTCCCTGGAGCCTTCTCTTCTCCAGGCTGAACACCCCCAACTCACTCAGCCTGTCCTCACAGGGCAGGTGCTCCAGCCCCTGGTCATCTTCACAGCTCTCCTCTGGACTTGCTCCCACTGGTCCATGTCGTTCCTGTGCTGGGGGCATTTTACTCTATTCCTTTAGAGACTTGGAGTTAAAAGGTTTCCACACAATAAGCTATTAATGTCAATTGTTTCACAATTCATAACATAAATTTAAAACAGGTTTCTCTGTTTTTAACTACACGGGAGCACTGAGTTATTTCTGAAGGCAGTTTCCTGCAATTTCACTTTCTTCATCAGAAGTCACCCATAAGTCAACTGCCCCAGGTACTTCAAAATTAACTTCTTTTGATGGCTTCAGTTATTTCTCTCCCTTCCAGCTAAGGAGTTGTGAAGCAAAGCAAAGCAGAGCAGGTATTGGTGCACTGTGTTACAAACAGGATCAAATGCCATATAATGTGCAGCAATTGTTTTGTAGCCAATAGCTAATGTCTAATAACTGAATCACAGAGTTACTGTTCATTTCTTAACTGAAATAAAACTCTGTTTGCAAACACCACCTTGCTTCTCCTGAAAGCTTTGTGCATTTTTCTCTTCTATTTTCATAGGCACAGTAAGTAGCAGACAATGCACCTCACTCCACACAGCGGTACGCGGTAGGATGATTTTTTGCACTGGTATTTGTTAAATTAAAAGTTCTGATTTGTTTAATTTTTAATCTTTTAGAGTGGAATAGTGAATTTGCAGAGTAATTGTATTTTGCTCAAAAGAACAAGAACCAGAGCCCAAACTGTCTCTTTTAAAAGTTTCAACATTTGGGAGCTGCATCTGGTTTTTTCAGCCCTGCAGACAATGCTCACTTCAGAGAAGATGGGTGTAGAGGGATGAGGATCCCTTAGAAACTGCCCGATGTGGCACCACCCGGATGTTATCCTATCTAGTCACATGAAATTCTCCTGTTGCGCTGGCTGACATCAGGTGCATCTACACTGGCCTTTAGGCTTGCACAAGCAGTGAGTGTCCTTGTAAGTCATTTTTCCTGATCATTGCACTGACAATTCACACTGCAGTATGGTCTTGGAGCCACCAGACTGGGTTTCTTTTACGACAAACTGGAAGGGGATCTCCAACAGCTGCTGGGCTTAACTGGAGCTCAGCCAAAGCCAACTCTCCAGACTGTACGCAAGGTGGATGTCAGGCCCTCAGCACCAACAGCTTGGCTCCGGCCAGGCTGCACTGCTTGCTAAGGTAGACGTAGAATTATAACCGGCTATCTTCGGATCCCAAATTAATAGCGATAGAACTGGAAGTCAACAGGAGAAGAACGTACCCCATAACACCAAAGTAACAGATAGGCCTGTTGGGAAGGCTTTTTCCTACATACAACAGAGATGTGCCAGAGGCACTTTTTAACTTGGAAATTACAGCTTTATATTTTGTGGAAATAGAAAATATGAAACTGTGCAGAAACATATACATTAAAGCTAGATACATGGCAAATAAATTCTATTTTAATTATATATTATTGTTACTGTGCAATACTAAATACTTTCCAATTATTTACTTTGTTCTACAGCATATAAAATCTATCTCAGGTTTTGTTCTTTGTACTTGTATTTGTTGGTAAACTACACCCCTAGGAGGTCCAAGAAAAGCCTTAGACTACAAACTCCGGGAGAATATAGCAAACTGTAGAAGTTCATAAAAAAATAAGCTTTGGATGGCTATAGCAGTCTCATATGGTACATAAATTAAGCCAAAATTGATGGGATTCAGTGGCGCTCCAGTAAGAAGCTCAGGCATGAAAAGCACAGCAGCAGCAGCAGCCCAACAGCCCGGCTCTGATCTACGTAATGAGCCGAATTCACATCACACGTAAGTAAGCACAACTCAAGTGCAGCCACCAGAACTTAACCCACCTTCACATGTCCAAATTTGATAGCAAATACAATAACACTAGTATCAAACATGAGGAAATGTTGCTGTTATCCTATTCCAAGCTGCTGTTCAAGAGCAGTATCAGTGATTAATCGATTGGCCTAAAGGGAAAATGTGGAGAAAAGAACAAAAATAAATCAATGTATGAAATACTATGCAATGGAATAGATAGCTAGGATCGATCACATTACTGCTCTGTCAGACTGGCCTGCAACTGGGAAATATTCCTGCCTGGCAGAGGTCACTAGCAGGGCAAATCAGTTGCTTAATAACAGAAGAAGTTCTCATCTCTTATTTCTATTTGATTTCTTTGTGAAAAAAACAGGTTTTGCCTAATACTATTAAGTACAATGACCTAAGAATATCCGTTTCTGGATAAAATTTTGAATAGTTACCCTGGGGTCACCGTAGAAGGCAGAAGCTGTTTCCTTAGCAGTGAAGTTATGTCAACACTTCACCACGCAGCTCTGTGAAGATGCGCTAAAGCCAGCCCAGGTTGCTGATACACAACTTGTATACCCTGATTTTCAAGAAGATTTAATTATTTCAGATGAAAACTATGCCAGGCAGTTACGCTGTGTCCACTGCCTGAACTATCTTGCACGGCAGGGCACTATATAAAAAGACTATGTTGTTTATAAAGCTTGTAACACGGCGTCTTTCTCCATTTCACTCATCTTACCTTAATTTAGCCAAATTAATGGATGTATGTATGCAACAGCTATCTCTGTGTGGCACTGGAGAGACACTACAACGTCTAACAAAATTGCTTTTGTGATGATATAGATGAGACTTAAAGTTACGGAAAGAACATTTGTTGCTTATTTAAGAAAAAGAAGATTACAACTGTCATCGCTGGTAATAGCAGTTAAAGTATAATGACATCAAACGCAACATAGGACCGAAGGAAATTGTCAGGGAGGAGGCAACAGGTTTTTCTCTGGCACATGTCTAAGGTCTAAAGAAGCAAACTCCAGAAGGTTTAAAAGAAGAAAAAGAAGGAGCTATTAGGAGGTAAATAGCTCTTAGGAGAAATTTCAGCTGCTCCAGTCATACGACCTCTTCCCTGAGAAGGCTGTCTCCACTCATTCCCAGCTTACCAGAAACTATTAAGAGAAATGCTAACTAAGTATTTCAGTGGAAGAGATGCAACACAAGAAAATATTTTAGCTCCTTCTGTTTAAATGCACTACAATCATTTAATAGGCAAACTTCAGACTCATTTCTTCAGCTGACCTGGAACTGTTGCAGCCATAACTTTACAGAGGACTTTGTCTGGAAATTTGCAAGAACTCTTTTTCATACAGCTCACCAAAAAGGTGAATGACAAACCTAGGTCCTATTTGTTTCCTCTTTTTAAAAGAACTTTTTCCTAAAGAACTTAGCCATTGAGACCCAGAGCATTTAAAATCAGAACGATTATTCTGGAGGAACAGACCATTTGACTGACTGAGGACAACAAGGAAACCCACTGGCTTAATGAAGGGGAAAACTTCTAATTACTAATTGACGTTTCTCTTCTCCTAAATAATTTCTGAGTTTTGGCCTTGTATGAGTATGTACTAACCAGAAGAGGAACAGGAAAATGGATGACTGGCAACGATGAATGAGCACTGTCGCCAGATGTGATGGAAGGCCAGGAGTTCTCACAGGTATTCCTGTGGGAAGGGAAGAAGCTCTGCCCTCTAGATGGCATTACGAGCCTGTATATCCCAGATGGAACTGGAGAGGCCTGCCAGGCAATCTAATAATTTCTCCACCTGCAAAGGAAACCTCGGCACACATGTCAAAAAGATCTGATGGCAGTTCTTGGTCTCAACGGGAAGGTGACAGCTGCATGCTGCTGAGCGGCAGAACAGAGGTGACCCTGGGGCAGAGACCCTGGTTTACCTGTTTGATGTGGGAAGCCGAGGAAAGGTGCTGAGCTTGAGACAAAACAGAGTGGAGGACCTCCCCGAGTCCATAGGGGGAAACGAATATAGCACCTGGCAGGGATGGGCAATATGTCAAAACATATAATTAAAAAAACCCTCGGCTGTCCTTCAAAAAAAACCCTTTCCTTCTACTTGGCATTTAATAGTACTGCAGATCTTAACCCGAGAAACACACATTAAAGCATGTATGTAAGCATGTAGGTATACGTGTCCACACATATAAGGTTATATTGCACCCATGTAGAGCTGCTTTGATGGTACACTGAAATTAAATAATTAGATAGTGAGTAAACAGGTATCTACAGAAACGTCAGCAAAAATCAGAGTCATGCATAATGGACCAAAGTCAGACTATTCCACATTTGACTTATCTATCCTCTTTATATATTTATAACTACTCTTAAAATCTGTGCTTGTCACCGTGACAGATGAAGCAGACTTAAAAATAATCGTTTGAGTATTTTCTGCTGTGGTCTATTAAAGTGGCTGCATAATAAAGCCAGTGAATATTGAATTTCATGAGTCAATTAATCCTATAGATTTCACATATGTAGTTAACCATATGGCCAACACAGGAACCACGACCCTTATACCCTAGAAGTCAGCACAGCTCCAGTAATTCTAGTAACATGAGTGTAACTATATCTGCCCAGCACCCCAGCTATAATCTCAATTCTGTATTTCTACAAGATGAACAAAAAGGGAATCGCTATCGAATTGAGAAAAAGTGCATCACCATGCAGACCTCATTACTGTTTCATCATCTTCCAAGGCCAGGAGAGAGAAATGAAAAGGGAGAAATGATTTCGCTATGTAAGAGTCGTAAGGGATTCAGCTCTAACAGCTGAGGCGAATTAATTGGGATTTCCTATGCAGCCAGTGGAGAATGTCCACAGAATACCAGGATTTTCTTAATAATGTTAGCTCCACACGCAGCTATTTATTCAGTTTATGAACTATACAACTGTCATTACTGCCAGCCAAATTGCAAGCATTAAAATGTAAATTAAAAATATAAGGCGTGATTCTCTGTGACACAGACTCTTTCCTCTGACAGAAGTGCCGCTGTGAGCAATGAGAAGGGTCACAGAAAGTGCTTGTGTAGAAGGGGGCTTGCAGTGCATACCCGGCAGAAACTATTTAAAAAACCTACCGAGTCTCGCTCTGTCAAGTGATAGATGTGTTGGGACAAACACAGTCACCTAGATCTACAACACAGTGTTGGAAAACCTCATTTCATTCAGCAGGGAAAGCGAATTTTCCATCGAACCACATGCCTGATTGCTAAGAAAGGTAACTCACATTATCTACTGATTACGTGCAAGAAGGCACTACACGTGGAGAGAAGGGCACAGAAAAACTATCATTATTTAAATTATAAAAGTCAGACTGAAATATCAGATTCCTTGACTGCAACCTAGCAAGAACTCTTTGCAGAACACAGTTAACATTTATTTCAGTAAGGAAAATCTGACAGGTTTAATAAAACCAAGACAATTTTCCTTGACTTTTGTGACTTACTTTTTCTTCATGGACTACACCTATGTCTCAGACCTTCTGGCAGTAAATCATTATTCTTGTAGCCATATTCAATACTTGGAACTATTTTAAAGAGCGTTTGTTATGTCAGCCAAGAAAGAAGTACCACAAAGCTTTCTTTGTGGTACATAACTGTAAGAAAAGAGCCATTGGACTGGAATTTGGAATATCATAGAAAAAGCTGAATTTATCAACTGTTTTTACTATAAATACATGCAATTACATTTGGTTGTACTGACCATTTGGTTGTAATGAACACTAAATGCTTATCTATGTTCTCCTTCTTTTTTGTAAAAATTCCAGAGCTCAGTTATACAATCTTGAGGATCCTACAGTTTACCTATAATGTTCATAAGTGCATGCAGCATAATTCAGGCAAAAAATCCACACTATAGGTAAATGAAAGTATCTTTTGAATAGTATCCTAAAGTATTAATACGAATTTAAAATTTCTCCCACCTGGACGATGTTGCATTTACTGCCCTGGAAAGGGATATTTTATGTCATTCTACCTTGAGAATGTACAAATCAGGAACAGCACAAATTACTCACGTTGCCTTTCCAATGTGCCTTGTACTTCACTTGGATAGACTGATGCATGTAAGAGCACTGAAATATCTGATGCTAGAAAGCTAGGAACTTTTATTAAAACCTATATTGATTGCATGAGCAGGGCAAAGGAGAAGAATTCTGATATGCAGCAAAATTCCCTTTATAAAAGTAGTTGATGAGGTATGACATGATGTGACGCTTAAAATAATTAACCACAGTTCTAAAACTTAACAGAATAGGAACGCTATCCGGAGCATGTTCTGTTGAGCACTTCACTCAATTAGCAAATTTCAATAGATTACTGCTTTGAGTGCATCTCACAGCTGAAAGCAGAGTCAATCTCAATGTTTTTACCTTTCCAACATGCGCCAAAACCTCAGAAGTTCTGCATGTTGTGACCCAAAACATTTAACTTCTGAACCACTGTGGTGGTGCTTCATAGGAGATGCAATTCAGTACTCTTTTTTTCCCCTAGACTTAGTTAGAAAAGAAAACAATACCATCTGTTACACAGACTAAAATTCCCAGGAGGCACCATGGTTGATTTTAGAAACTAAGTATTTTAAGCTTTCATTGAACTGAATAGTCAGAAAAATGCAGGTATGCACGGCCTCCTCCATGCCCCTTCCACCAGTCAAGGAGGCAATGGCTTATCATACAGCCTATTTCTGTGAAGGCACTCTCTCATTTCAGGAGATGGAACTGTTTGTTGGACCAGGGGATCGGCAGTCCTTCTCTAATGATACCAGCAAGCGCTTACAGCAATGAAAAAGAGAGCAAATCTGAACAGCTCTTCCTACATCCAGTGGGCAGAGCTATTTTCAACATCCCTGTGTGAATTCAGATCCCTACTAGGCCATTTTGGTTCTGCATGCCAAAAAAGAAATTGCCATGAATTTTGATTGGCTTAGGAAAAAATAGTGTAAAAGGAGAGAGAAAAAAAGAAAGTCCTTTTAGATCCTCAATATTTTACATGTCTGCAGGAAGTACATTCTCTTCTTTTAAATACTCACTACATACTAACTGAATTTAACTGTGCCCAGAACAGTTAGTCTTCATCTTACTAGTCTTCATCTTACATATATGCAAAGATTATTTCTGTTAACTTCCCAACTGATTAGGCACATCAGCCACTGAAAACTGTTCAGTCTCTGCGCCAACTATGGAGAATGCCGCTCCATGCACTTCTGGGTAGCATGTAGGCTGGATGGAAAAGCCACAGTGGAAGATGTGAACAGCAGGAGGACGTGAGCTGGCAGGAGGGAGGGTACAAACATTGGGGAAGGAGGTGCACTTGAAGACTGCAGCAGGAGTGGGTGAGGACAGATGGCAAAGAGAAAAGCACCCCAGAGCACAAAGGAAAGGAGGAGAAGGTGGAAATGTGAGATTTACTTCTCAAACACTAGAACAACTGAGCCACTGAAGACCTCTTCTGTAGAAGAGTTCAAGCAGTTCAGCAGACTACAGAATACATTCAGCTTGATAGTACTTGGGTTTTAATTTAAAATTTACTCAGCTATTGGGGAGCTAAAATAGTTCGTCAATACTATTACCAACAAAGAGCAGGAATAAACTGGGCTGTTTCTGAAACCAGTGATGCAAGTCCATGCTGATTCATTATCAGTCACTGGATAGTTTTGGAAACAAGACTGCCTCATCATCCGATCCCTGCCTGTAAATAAGGAGTTCTTAGGCACAGTTCAGAAAATTAATTAAAGTCTCCTTCTGAAAAGAGTTAAAAAGGCAAATAATCCAATAATTAGGATTAAGTAGGTTGGCCTTTGGTGGCTGATCAGCATAATGAATCCAGGTATGCGGATGGCCAAGGCACTGGGCTAAGAGGCTTCTGGCTGAATCAGATTAAATGCATTGGCTGGAACAAGACTGGTTGCCACAAAATATTTAGAACATTGCTACAAAATATTTAGAAATTTCTTGATTTTTCTATGCAGTAAAGTGATTTGAATTTCCTATAAATCAAAGCGAAACAGCTGACTTTCAATAAACAAGAAGTTTTTCCTCAGAGTTATTTTCAGAAACTCAGGCTCTTTGCCCCTGCATACTGTATGTTTCTTTCCATGGAAAAGAACATAACTATTAATTTTCTCACCGTTTTACTTTGTGGTACATGGAAAATGAGGAAAATAAAAAGGAGGGAAAAATAATGTAAAAGCAAACCAAAAACCAGGACCACCCCACTCAAAGTTATCATCTTCTCAATCCACTCAAAGGAAGTTGTATCCTTCTCACATTTTTTTTTCATCTTTTTTATAGTTCACTGATATCATGGCTTTCTTCCTCTGCAGGGTAGTAAAAACATAATTTGGGAAATACTTGACATACTTCCTCATTTGTTTAATGGTGATGATACAAGGGAAATTACCCCTCTAATATATTTGAACATTTAGCTGATTATCCTGAGTGAGTTTTCTCCCAAAGCTCAATTTATTAAAACAAAACACATCTTTCTGTGATGAACTGCAAAGGGCAAGAAGGCAAAATTCTATAATTAAAATTAGAGTGGTTTCGTGACTTCCCTAGCAGACCCTGCTTCTACCGCAGCTTGGTTTACTGAAACTTCCATTGAGTCTCACTCACCCACAAGCGATGAGATTTTCACACATGAATTAGGCTTTTCATTTGATAACTTCGAGGTTACAATTTAATGCTACCCCAGTGGCTTGCTGTACGGTGAAAAATGCGCGGCTGTGAGCAGCCTTCAATCATTATTTTGTGAGGCCAGTGGAACTCATGCCCATTGTGAACTTCTGGGTGGGAAGAGTGACACCCAGCAAAGCAGGGGAACCATTTCCCTGTTGACAATGTTTCTTTTAACTGGAACATAAATACTGTGGTTTTAGCGAGGTGGTGGTTCAGCGCCATCATAGGCTACGGTGAGTAAGTTGTCTCTTCTGAGGAGAGGACACTGCCCCTGCACACAGCCATGGAATGGAACGGGTGCTAGCAAAAATACAATGTCTTACCCTGAACACAGGCACGACTCATCCCAGGACAGAGGGACATCTAGTGACTCCTGCCACACAGATCAACTTACACACTGCACTCTGCCCATCTGAAAGACTTCTAGTGATTTCTGGAAGGGCTGTGGGTTCTTCAGACAATGCAGGTAAGAATCAATCCTGTGCCTGCCCTCACAGGTGAACCAGCACAGAGGCTGGAGTGCAGTAGGGGCAATCCATATTCTTTTTTTGCTGTAGAGAGGATCTAGCGTCTATAACTTAGATGTTCCTTATATGTGGTAACTCACCATCTAGGAGCTAGATAGGCTTTTCTAGACCTGAAATCTTAATTCTTTCTCATCTATAAACTGTTTTTGTCTTTGTTTCTTGTGTAAAACATGTCACCCTACCAGATTAAACCAGGGCATTATGGCCCTCTCTGCTGAGTTGTTTCGAGTTCGTTTATCTTTGAGTCAAAGTGTAAGAAATCCTTCAGATGGAAGATGCCAGAGGAAACCAGGCACCTTCCCAAGGTATTTGACTGCATGCCACATTCTAGCTCTACCTGCCTACAGATGTGGTACCAAAGCACACACAGATGAAACAGACTGAGAGGATGCAGGAAATCTGCAGCTGAGATGGGAAAGGAATCCAGTCTTCTTGAGTATTCATCCAATATCTACTCTCACTCCCGTTTCTTTTTGTGGAATTAAGGACATGCAGTGTATGAAAGGACATGCCACCACCAACAAAATTTGTATATCTCACAGACTCCTTTTTTACTGGCAAAATAGAGCATCGTCCAAAAGAAACTGCATTAAATACTCTTTGGCCATTTAGTTGGGAGCAATCCCACTCAGCTTACTTTCTTCATGATCAACCAAGAGCAAATATTTTCTAAAAAAAGTTGCACTACTGCAGTTGGAAAGAAGGAAGTCCAGAAGAGCTGGCATAGTTAATTCATACTGAATTATCCTCACTGCATAAACGTCTGTGCAAATGACAGACTTTAATAAGCCTTCAAAGATGACACAGTATTTATCACTGATTAAATTTTTAAAATCAAAGTAACTATGGCTTTTACAGACATGTTTAGATTCAGACTGACACTAACTCAGTAGATCAGTTTAATTCATTTGCAGTTACGCAGGCGCTCGAGAAGCCCATGTCTCAGTCATTTAAGGCTAAATCGGGGCAGAGAGCCCATAGCCCCATATTGGATAACGAAGTTCTGGGGCAGTCTTAAGGCCTTTACAGACACTGTTCTCCAAATACAGAATATTCTCAGAGCTTTCCTCTGTGCACTGTGACTGGGTAAACTGTGCTTGCTGGAAACAAGAAATCGTATACAATCTTGCAATGAGAGTCCTATAATAGCTAACATACCCAGGAGGGCAAATTAAGGTTTTCTGGAAAATTTCCAACTTACATGCATATGACAGGAAATATAACATTGTTATAATTCTGTATATACCTGAAATTGCTGTTAAGTGGGTTGATGCATGTCCAGAATAAATGACCTTTTTTTGTACATTTCTGGCTACCATTTGAAAAAAGTTGCAATTCATCTGGTGATGAAAGCAGATTAAAAAAAAAGAAATTCCACCAAGGACTTGATATGTTATTCACCATATTTCATTAATATTTCATTTTTTGCAGCACTCCAAATACACTGCGAAGTTATCAGAGAATTCTTTTGCTTTTGCAAGAGTTAGAAGGCATTTGATCATAACTGCTGAAGTAAATTAAGTGGCATTTCAAGAGCAGCCAACTAAAAATGCTGAAGGCACAAAGGAGTTTTGATATCCAGGAAATCACAATTAATTTCCACTGCATAAAATGGGATACAAGATGGTATGAACCATTTGTTACTTGTCATCTGTTTCACTTGATTAGAAACATATGGTATTTATCAGTCAGTAGAGTGGAAATAGAATTTGCTGTAAATGATGAAGGATGTAAAAAGATTATATGTAGAAGGAGCAATGGGAGAATGTGCATATATATTTCTAATCAAAGTACATGATAGCTTTCACTTAGACTGGCTACAAAGACACTTTATAATACTGATTTGTATTGTCCAGTGAGAAAATTTCTAGGTTAAACAGCAGTTAATAAACCCAAACAGTTTTAGAGAAATTTAATTGTCAATACATTTGACATCACCCAACCATACTAAAAAAAAAAAAGTTAAATACAACTCCCCTGATACAGAAGCCATTTAAGGAGAGTTTTCTGTGAAAATGAAGCCTCACCGTTTTTTTTCACACTTACATTTATTTAAGTTCCTGGTCCATATCCAACAATCCAAGATGACTACAGTTTTTCTCACATTGCCAGAAATTCCTGAGGAAAACCACCATGTACCTCATATCTACTATGCTAGTACTCCAGGAAGGGCAGAAACAACTTATTTCATGTATGGAACAGGAACTCCTTTCCCACATAGGTATTGAAAATAAAATAAAAGAAACAATATTCTATTGTATATGTACCAGCTAAACTACCCATTTGTCCCTGTGCCGGTGGTTAGCTTTCCTCATTTGGTACTTCATTCACTTGAAACTTTGCTCACACTTGGCCAACTTTTTTGTTTGAATGTGATCAGTCAAGAGAAGGTATTAACCAGAAAAAAATGTACCTGTTGAATCTAAACTTTTACATAATAAAAACGTTACACCATGTAACGTCATTTATATACATTTATACACACATGTATAGATAGATACGTATGTCCAGTCTCCCATTTCAAGGAAGCTCACCCTAGCAATAGGACAATGAATATAGGTAGGGAGGAGGATGTAGTAATTTTACAACGCTCTAAAAGACTAGGCTGTATCTTGTCATGGGCTACACTTGAGTAACAACCAAACTAATATGAAGAGATAGTAAAAGATTTCTAAAAGTGCTGATATTCACGAAGTTATATTAATAGGCATTAATGGATTAGGTCCCACATTTTGACTGTTTTACTAGGTGTTGTTTATAGGCAGTCTCAGATTCTACAGTGCACAGATGGAGGCCCAACTTTAGTTAAATACTTTATTAGTCTTGCTGATTTATTAATTGTGTATGATACAGTAACATGTAATCATATAAAGTAAGATGAAAGATTCTGACACCCACAGCACAGGAACTAACAAACAGTAATTTTTCATTCCTTTCTATAAAGACTAATCAAGTATTTAAAATAATTGCTCTGCAAATAGTAAAGAATTAGAACTGCTAATTGCATATAACTTTAAAAAAGTATGTCTCTTAATTACTAAGCCATAGAGTCTTCAACATCACAACTCTTATTCTTCAAGAGAAAAATCCAGTGCAAGAATACACAACATTAAACAACACACAATTAACAACACTTTCTTTTAATTACCTTGGGTCTCAATTAACGTTGGCCCTGCAGTTCATCTTTCTACGTTGACAGCTCCTTAGACTATTCATGGAGATTAGTTCTCGAAGTATTGGCATTCACTAATACGTGTTTTTGAACAAGCCACTGCACAACACTGACATCAGTGAGGAGACCTATCCACTGACCTTCCAGAACTAGACTCTGCCTGTCCATAATGTCACATTATGTATCCGGGCAATTTGCCACAACTGATAAAGGTTGTGACATTATTGAACAACTTCCTATCAGCTGAGAACATAAAGAACTGCAGCTGTCTTGCAGACTGATTAAAGAACAAGGAAGCAAACACAAATCACGCATATTTGGAAATAAAAGACCACAAGGAATCTACAGCCATCCTCCAATGACAGATGAAGCAAGACTATAGTAAACTCTATGTTTACCAGAGTTTTATGTGCCTCAAAAATTTGGTGTCATGTCATTTTTTCCCAGGGCAAAATTAAAGTTAATTAATTCAAATGTGTTTAGTTTACAAACAGCCTAAGATTTTAAAGAAAAGAAAAATGGCCGAGACTGCCTGTACCTTTCCTATTTCAGATTCTGTATTTAGAGGCAAACAGGACTGTAACTGTTCATGTTTTACTTTTAACAAAGTCCTCAAGAACAAAAATCCAGAGTTTTCATCCGATCAGAGTACAACTCAGAATAAAACTTACAATGCAAAACAGTCTTCATACTTAACCAAAAATGGATCGGCCCAGTGATGAAGTCTTTCTTTACCAAGACCTTTTGTAGGCAAAAGGCCACTAAGATCATTCTGAGCCATCCATTCATCCATGCATATAACACTACATAGAATCCCAAACAGAAGAGAATGGAGCAAACGCTTGCTAAATTAAAAATCTGCCTTTGTACTAGTTCAAAATTCATTAAAATATGCACAGGTTTTTTTTTATACACACTGAAGACCACACCTCTATCCAAGACAGAATAAGTTCATACATATAGCGGTTCCAATCTTACCTGCATCATGTCCATGGTTGCCTAATAAAACTTTAAAACTTTTCCTCTAGTTAGGGACTAGCACAAGGTGCACTCTTTTGCACATCCTAATTTTCCAGAAATGCACTCAAAACGTGTGTGCAGAGTGTGCAGTTCTCCATGTGGTCAACGGGGAAATAGATTTTCCAGCATCTAGCAGTAAAAAGCCCTGAGCTCTCCCAAGCAAGCAGTCCAGCAATTAAAAGTTGAGCAGTAAACTACAAGGAAGCAACACTGGTTTTATGACAGTTCTTAAACTACCTGTATAAGTCTTACAACATTAATAATTGAAACAAAAGCAGTAAAAACATTTTTTCTTATTAAATGGTCTCAATGGAATTAAAATAATGTATGAAGTTCTCCTTAAAGATATCTGACGCTCCACATTAGAGAGGGAGGCTTTCAGTGGTTCTAAGGGTAAGCTGCTTCTTCATCCTTGGTAAATGAATTGTAAAAAAAATACCCCATAACACGAGTACAGGTGAACTGTGAAAGATTAGATTTATACTACAGGGTGATTCAATGCCACTAAATTAAAACAGCAGGGACCAGGGTGGTCTTTTACGTGTGAAACTGTTGTACTTCTTACCTCCAGAGCTTTCAAACGCTCCAGTAGCAATTTTGTCTTTTCTTTTTCCTCTTCAGTGCTGCTGCTTTCACTTCTCGAATCTTCATCTGCTGGTGTGTGAATTTTTTCCATGCCTTCTTTACATTTCCTACTGTCTTCTGACAGCTTTTCCTGAAATGTTTTTTAAAAATGTCATTATTCACCAGTGGAAATGAAGTTTCCTTCATTGCTAATGCTAATGTCTTCAAATCTCCCTTGTATATGAATGAAAAAAAGACAGAGCAAGTCGCTAGTTACATGATTATGGTGCTAAACTAAACAAGTGGAGTCATGAAGAGTCTATGAAACACGCTGCTATGCCAATGCTGCCAAAGTGTATGCACAACCTAACTGCTACATCTACTTAAGGTCTTTAAAAAGTGGAACTCCTCATCTTTTTAATAAAATAACTCGCATTTTCTTCTTTAAAAGTTGCAATGAAAATTGAGCCTACCAGCTTTCATCGGAAGCATTTTGCCACTGAGATATGAAACAGTTTATTGAGGAAAAGCTAACATATGTTCACGCCTAATGTATTTCACCTTTCTTCATCTAAAGCTAATATTTGAATTACTAAATAATGGGCTGAGAATCAAGCTACCACCTGAATACTGATTTAAGATCCACACTAATATATATCTGGAGAGAATCAAACTGCGAGCAAAATTTTCAGAAGTGCCCCAGCCCATTACAAGTCAGTCAGATCGGGTTATCATTAGCTGCTGCTGCTGCTGAGTGGACTGTGGCTGCCGAGTTTTACAAGAGGTCTATAAAAATCATAGGATTGAACAGTGAATCCTACTAATTCCATTAATTATGTGTTCCAGTTCTGTCTTGAGAAAGAGAATGAGATAGAGCAGGCAAAACACCGAGACTACAAGCAGCCAATGTATAATATTGCCCCAAACGGCAAGGGCGGCCTAAGGGGGAAGGAGAGAACTACACGGATGGATGGAGGGAATTATCTTCTGAGTGCAACACAACGTGGACAGTCTTTACTGTGTAAACCACATTCTCTACCTATAAAAGCAGATGCAGTGTGACAACTAATGAGAAGATTGAGAATGGAAAATGTGAGGTAAATCAGCATTAAATAATGGCTGTCAACCCAAATCCAGAGAAGTCCTTTAAGGAGCATTTAGGAATCTTTGTGAGCCTTTTTTGATAATTGTTATAGACAAAAGCACATACTTCCATGATCTTTGGGTCAGTCTGTAAATGAGATGTATTTCTCATAACAAATTCTATCTAAGCATCAAAATATGTATTTTCATGAAGAACTGATCCAACTTAAATAACTGTGCAAACATAATTCGTTGAGAGTTAACAGCAAGACATTTCCTTAATTAAAACCCATAAACACAACTGAATTAAAAATCAGCACTGTGAATCACATTTCCAACAATGTCTTTTTAAAATATTAACTAGCTTAGAAATTGACTATTACTATGTTAAAACTTTAATTAAGAATCAATTTTATAAGCTATGAGCTTCATCACTGAATAATCTTATGCAAACCATGAGGCACCGATCTCATTCTGAGCCTCAAAACATAGATGTCAAAAAGCCATTCCATCAGGTTTCCCGCATTAGTGCTATTCTGATCACAAAGGAACCATAAATATAGTAGTTGAGGTTTTTTTCTTTCTTGCTACCCACTGGTGCAACAATCAAGCATCTGTGAAAGAGCCATTAAACCTTTTTCCCTTCAACTTGCCCTGATGAGTGCACTGGCATAAAACACTTCGATGAACTTGGGGGAAAAAAAACCCCTGACACAGGCACCTCTTTGATGTAATTCAAACACAAATAATCATTTTTAGGAGAGACTGTGACATGAATTAGATGTGGCAAGCAATGGAAGAAAACATCAACATCTGCACAGAGGCACCTTTCCTCAAACTAGAGGGCAGTAATTTCAAAGGACCGGCAGAAGAAAGCACAATTATGTCTTTTCACCACAGAAAGGGGAGTAATGCAACACCTCATAGAGGTCGCCTACAGAAGTATCCCATTCACTTTCTAATTACAAAATTTGACGAACTTTGCAAACTAGTGCCTTAATCAAAAATACTCATCCTGCTTTACTATGATGCACACCAGAATACCTCAAGACAATTACTATCACTGCTCCTGCTTGGGTGTTTAAGCACAGCCCAGGTTTTCAAAACTAGTTTCTTACTGAGTAATAATAAATGAGTTTCAGTGTTTCAGGCATGGACTAAAGAGGTTGTCTATCCTATCTGGAAAAGCTGCAGAACAGAGGAAAAAATTACTAACCTCAGAAATTGTGCTTAGGCATGCAATTTGCTGAGGGTGCTTCCCTGTCACTTTAACCAGTTCTACCCGGGTGATACACAGTGGGGGTAGAGCGGAAAACCCACTCTCACAAAAGCAAGGCAAACAGGTGCTTCTTAAACACCGTTTGTGCTTAAAGTCAAGTCAAGTAAGAGGAAGGATGACGAAGGCTTTTGGAAAGAAGAGTCCTCTTAAGAGCGAAAAATCTTCCGCTATCAAAGGCACCTGCCTGCTGGCGGACAGCAGAAAGGGGTAGAGGGAGATTTGCAAGAGGAAATGTGTATCTCCTGCATGATGCTGATCAGACCCTACAGAAAGGTGAGGATGCCGAAGGCAGCAAACAGTGGCGTAGAGCAGCTTATTCCCCTTTCCCCCCTTGATTCCTATACTTCCTGCGCTACCTCAAATAAAGACCATCTTTTGAATCTTCTGAAGTCTCTGTTGTATGCCTCACACATCGCACAATTAACGTGCAGGCTGGGTTTGCAAGCTGAATAGCAAAGTACTCTCCAGGTTGGAAGTCCGACAAAGGCAGAGTAAGTGCTATCCTGCTGATCAATGCAGTTTCATTTCTGTGAAAAGGTAACAGAAAAAAAGAAAGCGGAGGCAGGCAAAAAAAGCAACAACCCAGCTTTTTGGTCTCCTCAGACCAAGAAGAGTTTAAGACACATGCTTTTACCATGGAAAGGATGCGCACACAGCAGCCTGATGAGAATTCTAAAGTAAAGGCCCATCTACATCTCTAATGCTCTGTGTCAACAAGGAGACAATAAAAATATTAAATATTCAAATCTTACCAAAAGAAAACTAGGATTATGCTGCTCACTGTAGACTTGTTCCCACGGAAATAAATGAGAAACTTACAATCAAGCTCCACATTGTGTGAGCTTCTCAAGCTGCTTTAAATCGACATCGCTTTTTTGAAACCAACTGTATTTTGCAAATCTTAAATGACATCCTGCCCTGACCATTATTTCTAAGTATTCAGTTTGTTCTATAAATCAAACAAATAGTACACTGATGATGAGCCCTTTGATCAAACTCTATAGCCCTATAACCAACAGAAAACAAGAGATGAAAACAGACCCTGCAGCCTGGAAATGGCGAGCTCTCTAGAATCAATAAGAAGATATAAATCACTGAAGACATTGATCTATGAAGCTGCACAATGCAGCGACCTGACTGAGACTTATCAGCAGGCTGCTTTTCAGTTAGCTGAAGAAGGAGCAGTATATTCCTCCTTCTTTCTACTAATAAAAGGAAGAACAATACATTAAAAGAGCAGGAAATCCACCTGAAATTCCAAATGATAATTTACTGCAATTTGTAGAATATAAAGAAGTATGTAGAATACAAAGCCAATCTTCACCCTGCCACCTACGTTTCAGAACATGGAACAAGAAAGTGGTTTCACTGTTTATAAACAAAAGGATAAACTATACTGGCAGAAAAGATCATATGGAAGCTTTCTAAAGAAAAGAGACCAAGCTGCCTATTTCAGTAATTGCTGCCTCCTTCATCCCAAGAAAGGCAAAAGGCTGCTGTCCCCGTGGACACAGCGATAGTCTTTGGGATGCCTTTCCTCTAAGACTCGTCGCCTTTTCAAGGAACAGACGTGTCTCAAAGGGACACTTAGGCAGCTATTTCTTAACCATTATTATTTCAGTAATTATTGTACTTTTAAAGTTTCATTGGTAGTACCATGAGTTGTCTGTTCTTTGTCCTTCTTTCTTAAGATGCTTTCTAGGAATTATACTACACACACAGGAAAGAAAAATGGCAAAGAATGAGTTCACTTTAAAATATTTCATTTTATAACTATGAAATTTCAAACCAAGAAGAGTAAATGTTGGATTACACACACACACACACACACACACACACACACACAAAAGGTAGCTAGCAAAAAAATCTATTCCAGGTTTTCTTTTTTACAGTAAAAACCATGACTAGGCACTAACTGGAATAAAGGCTCTTCTCTGGGAGTAACGAAAAATACATCACGCAAAATGATCATATAGTTCCCCAGGTAACTCATGTTCCAATTTTTCCTCATTTGAGATTTAACACCGCAGGAACACTGTTAACCAGCAGACAGGTCTCCTTGGGAAGAGGCCAAACAGAACGAGCAGCAGCACAGCCCCTGCCACAGCTCTGCGCAAGGGGAAATGCAAAGTCCTGCACCAGGGCAGGAATAATCCCGCGCACCAGCAGGAGCTGGGGCCCAGCGGGATAGGAAGATATTTTTGGCAGGAAAGAGAGAAGATGGAGTCACTCTCCTTGGAAGTGGCACACTGAAAAGACCAGGTACAATGGACACGGCTTGAAACAGAAGAAATTGCAATTAGACATTAGGAAAACCTTTTTTTTTTTTTTTTCCTCTTCCCATCAGGGTGGTTGGTCATATGGAACAGGTTACCCAGGGAAGCTCCTGAATCACAGAGATATTACAAAGTTCACTGGACAAGAGGCTATAATAATACAACATAGCATAATCTAATCCTGATTTAACTGGATCTGGACTCTCCAGGACTGACTATAAAGAGCCATGTTTCACCATGTGACAAAATTTTCACTGAACCAAACAAGAATTAGAAAAAGATCAAGATCTTTGAAATGCCGGTTTTCCCAATGAGCGTTGGATGTCATGAATTGCTTGTCTGAAAACTGATAAGTAATAATTAGAGATGACTTCTTTGCTCATAGATGCTAAAGATCATTTCCACGTGATATACACAAGTTGTCCAGAGAAGTGAAGAGTTTCAGATGCAATGTGGTAAAGATCCCTCAAACAATCTCTGTTGCAATTTTGAGTGTCAGACTGTGATGCCTGGGTGTTTGGTTTTTCTTTTTTCTGAATTGCTTTTAATACTTCAGCTTCTGAAATTTATTAGAGACAATGGTTTTACAACGGTTATAAATTCAAATTCTGAGAGTCATGCCTGCAATTTTCCCAAACCACACTTTAATCACACGATTAAGCCAAGAATAAAATATATGTAGGATATATAATTAAATACTGCATCACTTATCTTTCTTAGGTTTTATTTCTCTTTCGTTGTTACTTTCCTTTTCATTACAACTTTCTGTTACTGTTCTTCTTATTATTATCATTATAATTCATTTCATTTCAATTATCAAACTGTTCTTTTCTTAAGCAACGAATTTTCTCACTTCTACCCTTCCAATTCTCTCCCCTCCATCCTGCTGGGGTTGGGGGGGAGTGGGCGAGTGATTGCATGGTGCTTAGTTGCTGGGGTTAAACCATGACAATGTAATAACAAATTGTGAATTTTTTTTTTTTTGCAGGGCCATTCTATAGTCTTGATGTATTCTTCGATGATGCACTTTCAGTGTTATTCCCACTGCAGACCTCCTAGTGTTCATCACTATTCTTCACTGCAAGTGAGTGGTGTGAAACCAGAATTTTCAGACTGTTTATGCAGATAAAAACTGTAGTGAGGGTTTCTTTGTACTTTCATGAAAAAACCAGCCCCAAGCTATGCACCAGTAGCTCAGTCTGACTGCACAAGCTGAAAGAAGCATTAATTGCTCCAAGGACTACTAACTTAAAATTCCAACAAGGTTAAATTTGTTTTCCAATGGACCTTGCTTCCCTTTCTCCTCCCTTTTCTTCCTTAATCATAATGGACACTTATTTACTGTGGCTCAATCCCTTTTAAATATGCCCTTTAAAATTTTGCAGTATCTTCTGATATGCTTTATAACCTATTTCATTTGGCAAAACCTGAGATATATAAAAGACACTTGTACGTTAAAGTCAGAGCAATGTGAAGTGAGACTGATGAACTCACAAAGCGCTTCCTGCTTGGCACAGTCACTGATATCACTGCGACCTGACCATGTCTGGTCCATCTGCACCTTTTTTATTTGCTAATGGGAATTCCATTAAACACCATGGCCCAGGTCTGAAAAAAATCCATAACTGAGCAAACAACTTAGAATACAAAAAAAAAATCACATTCAACTACACAGTGCAATCTAAAGGATCTCTGAGTGCAAGGCTACAAATAGGACTTCTGGTTTTACCTTGCTCACTTCTACTTCTGTATTCATCTGTTTTCTCTTGCTTTATTTTCTCCCAGTGGAAGGATAGACTAAAATATAGCTTTGCTTTAGATAGCACATCAGCAAGGGTAATAATAATATATTTTTGTTTAGCTAACAGCTTTTGTTCAGAACAAGCTGACCAAAATTGAAGGAAAAGAAAGAAATGCCCATATATCACAAAATTCTAAAGAAATGTCCCAAATTCTTCACAGTTCAACATTACTGTTGTCAGGAAAAACATATACAGTTCTTTTTCATCTCTGGATTTTGCTTACAAATTGGACTGAGTGAGCAGTAATGTTCCCTAGATTAAATACGTGTGATGGATAAGAGATCAAAGCACTTTCTTTATGCTTCTGATATGGGCCTCCTACCACTCACATATCAATCTAAATGCACTACATATCACTCTTCACTCAAAACACCCTCACTTGTACAAGCCACCCCCCCATTGAACAGCTGTGCAGTAACATTAATAAATTTCCTGACGATGCTTTTATTGGTTCATCCATGCACCAGGACCACCTATTTCTTTTGAAAAAGTTCAGATTAAAACGGACCGTAAAAGAAAACCATCACTGTGAAGTTCACTAGTAAGAGTCCTTAGCAGCAGGTGGGATTTCCTTGTCTTCAGCTCCCCAGCTGAAAGTCAGTCGTGGGTGTCAAAGTGAACTACGCTAGCCTTGCTACCAAATACCGCTGTTGACACCATCCTGTCTTCAGTGAATGGATATTCACATTATCAACAGCACCCTCACCTCCTACACTTTATCTGTTAGAAGAGAAATCAAAGACTGACCATTCTGGAGGTGACTACTGCAAGCCAGGTTTCAGACACGGTGGTGGCAGGCCAGTGTAGCTCATCATCTTAGTTGTTCCTTTTCAAAATGGAAGGCTTAAGCTACACCGAACGCCAGAGTCTTCAGTGGGTAAAAAATTGTTCTAGAAGGTAAGCTCTTCTTTCTTCGTATGAGTATATATGATACTACGGGGAGAGTATGCCGTGTGAGTTTTTATGCAGTATCTTCTTATAAATGGGTTCATTAAAATACCATACTTAAAAGTAATCATCTTTCCTCCAAGGAAACCTATATGCAGCATTTAAACTTTCCTGGAGGAGTATGTAAGTATTAAAGTAACTACACTCGACAAAAGCGACAGTATTAAAATACCTACCTGTGACTGAAGAACAAACAAGCCACACTATTCTGAAAATTAAACTCAGTAAATTTCATGTAATAGCAATTAAGGCAATAGAAGTACTCTGGATTTAAATTGCTAGAAATAAGCCAATTTTCCTCCCTTCACAGCCCTTCACTTTTTTTTTTAAATGTTGTCTTTTCACTACTTGGATGAAGGCCAAATTATTCTTTTTTAATGAAATTAAAAACTTTCGAGTGCAATGGGTTTTTTTTTTTACTACCAGAAAGTCTCCTAAGTACGTCTACTTGTTGACCCAGTTTTCCATAGATGGTTTCCTTGGGGAATACCACAAAGAGGTTCTAAGGGACACACCTGAAGATGAGTATGAACTAGTATTTTGAAATGACAGCAATATAATAAATTACTAGTTCTCACCATAAGCACAAATGTAGAAGCTGACCTAAGAAGTTATCTGTGGGATTACGACAAAAAAAAAAATTAGCGTATTATTAACATAACCAGGTAATTTTTCACAGATGCCAGGGAATAGTTGGTTTCTCTCACAATCTTGTCAGGATGATCTCCGAAAGAAACTCAGATTGTGTCTTCATGCAAAAATAAAATGTAGGAACAATTGTTTAGATCAGATCAGAACTTCAAGTTTTCAAATATGTTATTATAATTTATATTAAATGTATTTAACTGAAATTAAAAATACTTTTCTTGATAAGCAGTGCACATTCGTTCAAAAGTAAGTATACTGGTGTACTGCTAAGTGCATTCTTCTGTTAAAATATATTTTCAAAGAGAGAATGTTTGTGACTACAGCATAGTCTCTTTTTTTTCCCCTTAGAAAATAAGCAGAATTTTAGATCTTTTTCAACTTTTTAAATTTAAAAAATAGCATTGTGTTTTGATGGTTTGAAAACCTAGGTGAATCACAGTTCAAAATGCAGAGGGAACAACTTCTTTTATGGAGATGTGGAAATAGGGGAAGGGCAAGTGACTTGGCCATAGGTAAGACCCGGCCTTGGAACACCAAGGAATACAAACTGTTTTTTCAACTCTTCTGTCCAAACACTTTTGCCACTAGACAGCCAATTGCAGTAAATGGTCTTTATTTGTTATTTCTTGTTCATTATCCTTACTCGGAAAACACAAAGGATTCAATAGATAAAATGCTTCTTGTTTACTTGCCAGACCCTCTCACCCAACCAGAACCTCTTCAACACCAGCCCAGGATGCGCAGTGCTGTGTCAGGTCATCAAAGCACGTCTCGCTCCTCACTGGGATCTGGACGGGCTATCACTCGACAGGTAACACCCCCTTATTAAAATTGTCCTTTGTTCAAGAGCAAGGAGACACGCTACAGACCTGGGAGCTCTGAAAGCAGTTGCCAGATGGGAGATGACAACAAATCCCTGGGGATCTCATTGCTCTACTGAGAAACAGAGCAGAGCTGGAAGTGGTGCTGGCTCCAACGGTAAGCACGCTGCAGCAGCCCCGCAGGCTCGCTCTCCCGCACAGCCAAAGCGTGGGCTGCCCTCAGCCTATGTGCCAGCACAGCCCTGCTGCTGGTAGCCCCGATTTGAGCTGCATGAGAAATACGTGCAGGTAAAGAGCAACAGGCTGGCCTTCACATGCAGAGATACCGGTGTCTCTCCAAGCAGCAGACAGACTATCTTAAAACCGGTATTTGCTATAGACTCCAGGAGGCTATTCCAGTCTCTTAGGACCACCAAGCAGAGGCATGTTAGAGCCACACTCTTTTCTCTCATATACATCCCCTGAATTAGAAAAAAGGCATCCAAAAGAACAGCATTAAGGGCAAGACTAAGGCTGCAGACAACCTGCTGTGCATAAATGGAAGTCCCTGTATGTGTTAGGATGACCTGTGTCAGCCAGGCTGTGAACCACACCATCTCCTTTGCTTTCCAAAGAGCGTCCCTGGATTTCACATGTATAGGCTTCAGGCAATGGGCTGATTTTTGAGCATTCATTCCAAATGTAAGAACTAGAAGACAGATAGAGCAAAAGACAGAAACACTATATTGTTGAGGAAAATGTAAATGTAGAATTATAATCAGTGCAATACATAATAGTACTATCAAATCAGTCAGTCTTCACCTCTTGTTACTGTAGATATATATATCTGGATTCTGGGAAGGAAAGAACAGCTCATTTTCTGAGAAACAGGCACACAAATGGCGTATTTCAGCTACGAGACTCTGTTGTGTTAAACATAACGCCATTGCTTTGTTACTGCATTACAAACAATCAAAAAGGAAAAACTATTTGCACATATGTTCCTTGCAACAAAACCGTAATTTTGAACAGCGTCTGAGCAGCACCAGCACTCTCCTTGGGGGACAAGAACCCAGCCTCAATTTAGTTAAATATGAGAACAAATATTTATCAGAATCTGCTAAATGGTGGAAATCGACCAGAAGAGAAGCTGTAAGGAATTAATTGTTACTGAGCTAGCCCTGAATTTCTCTGTTTGGAAAAGCAGCCCAACAGCAAATGCTTGTGTCCTTGACAGCGCGGCATTTCTGGTGGAGCTCCTGACTGCGGGTGGCTCCTCTTCTGTCCTTCTCTGGGAGACATAAAGCTAAGTTTTGCCTAGTAATATTCTCCTTAGTAGCTTAGAAGTCCTGGCGATGCAGTCTCCTGTGTGCACTTCCAGTCCAGAGAGATCAGTTTAATTTTAAGAATCTGTTTCCTTTGTGCAATAGAAGTTAGCACTAAAAATCTGATGTGGATTGCAGCTAGGGAAGTCAACTAGTGCTTTTTTTTCAATTCGTGGCCATATATAAAATGCTACATACCAATCGCCTGAACATTAAGCTTGTATAATTTGTTAAGATGAAATTACATTGCCAATATACAGTTTTTCTTCTCATGAAAGAGCTGTTGACACCAACGCCTGTGAAAATTAGAAGTGACAGTCACAACAACTGTTCCATATTTGAGTCTCACAAAGCACACAGACAAAAAAATGGGTTGATCTAGCCAACAATGCCACCTGAAATGTGTCCCTGTCACTTTTGTAGTCACACTGCTCTGACAGCTGATCCAGAAAGCAATTGCAAAATGCTCCAGACTTCATGACTGAGAGCTAGAAGTCTTATAGGACTGGCATTATTTAATCAGTATTGAGTCTTTACAGATAGATCCTTCCCAGCTTTAGATAAGGCAGGCACATGTACACACATTTATATCCAGCAGGAGGGCAGCAAATGGAACTGAACTTTGTTCCGTTCAAAGCCACTCCCCTCCCCAGAGGCTGCACTGGCAGTGACGCCCTGCAAATGGGACAGATGTCCCCCATGGAGCTGTGTGCCATTCTTCACATGGCACACACTAAAGCCTGAGAAACCTCTTCTGAAGTCATTGCTTCTCAAAATCTTGCCACCCCTCCAGAGTGAGAAAAAAAACCAGAGCTGAACCACAGTCACAGCTCTAACTCGGCGAGGAGAGCCCATCCAAATGCTTAGGCTGCAATTGCTCGAAGTGTCTGCCACCACTTTATGTCAGTGGAGTGACATGGGTGCAGTGGAGCAAAAATGCGACAGGACACATACCGCTTACAGAGAGAAATGGAAGGAATCAAATTGCTCTTCTCCTTTGCACCCAGGGCCAAAGAACCTGAAAACGTGCTCTATCATTGTAATCCCCACCGAGCCTTTGAGCCAGACTTCTCTTGGTGCAGACTCGACAGCACGGACCTCAGAACAGTCATCACTCTTCTTGACAAACTCCTACCCCGTTAGTCACATCCTTCCCCTCTTGAATTTGCATAGTCAGTCTCTGCAGATCTGCACTGTCAAGCACAATAAAAATCCCTTCTGCTAAAAAGTAGTCAAGACCTCGTCAACTGGTGAGCGAGTGCAGTCTGAGACACTCTGCGCTGGTACAGACATTGAGGGATGACCGGGCCCACAAGAGTAGATGGGGTGGGCTTCAGGCTGTTACGACCCAGGATTTCAGTTTCTGCTGATCAGAAGAAGGTGCCCGGTCCCCACAGCAGTATTTATTTGGAGTGTAAATCTCAAAAAAGCACAGTGGGGTTCTGAAAAGTTTACAGCCCCTGCAGGCACAAATTGTTATTTTCACAGGTTTTTCCATACAAATTCATGTATGAAAACCCCCAAATTCCCAACAGCAAAAACTCACTTCCATGTATTTTAATACAAGACAGGATTGCCCTGCCTGAAGACCACCCGAGCTCCACTTTCAAACTGATTCCTTTTCCATTAAAAGTATTTGTAAGTTAAACAAACTCCTCAGGGGAAATAAGGAAGTTCAGCAGCAGTTCGTATACATGATGGTATCTTAAATACACTTGAGATTAAATTATATGTTGTTATCGTCTTTTTACAGAGAAAAGTTAAGATAGACAGATAAAGCGAATTTGTCCAAGGAAATGGAGAAATTTGTAGCAAATGAAAGAACCAAAATATAGTCTCCCAAATACAGTGTTTTAAACAGCAGCTCGTCCTTCCTCTCCGATGTGACTGCACCATGTCTGCCCTGAGCTTTAGTGCACATATTGACAATTCCAGAATCATAACAAATCGTGAACTTACAACAAACTGTCTTCCTCATCTATTTCAATCACTTCACTGACATGAAGTCAAAAGCAGTTAAAAAGAAAACTTGAAAGTCTTTGAGTGACCTGTAATCAGGTAAGACCCTACCTAGTCTTGAGTATAATGATCAAACAGGAAAGAGATGCCAGTTTTTGATACCCAAACCACCAGGACAAACTTAGGAAGGCAAGTCTGTGAGGTGCTTGTTTTAATGTCTTGGGCTCAAGTATTGCACACAATTATTTCTGGGGATCACTCTCCTTCTCTGATAAAGTATTTGTGTCTTGAATGAGAATATTATTATACGAGATATTGGTTTGGCCTTTCATGGTCTTACTTTTAGGTGGACGATGCCTGTTGGAAACATCATAAGGTTCTTACATGCTGGAGTCTTTTAGTCAAGTAAATTTTAAAGCAAAAAATAAGATGGTTCATAGCATTTCAAATCACATATATTCTTGTCTGCATTTATGTGAGCATTCATTATAAATCTTTCCTCAGTTACCATTATGTAAGATTGTAAGCGGAGAATTTTATTTACAATCCTTTTCATTTACCCTAAAGAAATCACATCATCCATCTGTAAGTTCAGCAAATTAAATTCCCGTAGGGCAGCAAGCTCTATGGAAAGGGTTAGAGTATTTTGCCTCAAGTAAGAAGTCCAGCAAGACCTAACACAATATTGTAATAACACTGCATGCTCTGGGTTCCATCTTATTAATATTCTTCCAACACGATCACTATGCAACATTTAATGTTCATTAGCAAGAATATTTATTCTGGATTCAGGCATATTGATATTATAATAAGAACTCAATTTCATACATCCCAGAACAATAATTAGATTTGTAAAAAACAAGTATGTAGACAATGGTCAATAGATCAAAAGCCTTTACTGCACAGAGGTATCTTTTATGACTATTGAATAGGCTTCACACACTAAAAGTAACTTACCATGGTTTCAGAGAATATGGGAAATATGTTGATAAGCCACACTGGAGATCACCTAGGTCATGCCCTCATTTGTTATAAAATACATGTTGTGAAACTGCAGTAAAGTCTGACGCTCTATTGCACTGATCATATCGTTCTGATCATATCATAGTAATCTCAGAGAGCAGCGACGGTTCAGAATATGTTCTATAAGGTAACTGATTGTAGAGGATGGCTTTCAAAATAGTGTTAGTATTTACACATTCAGTAAGTTTTATGTATGTATATGAAGATAAATATATATGTATCCCTTGGAATTCGGATCATAAGTTTCTTTTTTCACATTAGCTTACATCTATAATTCATTTACAAATACAGGATGATAATTCAGTTAACATGTTCCCAAAAACCTGAATACATCAGTGTTCTTAAGAAACATTACCTAGGCTGTACATTCAAGTTCAATTCCCATTTGTGAATTACCCTTATAAATATATCAAAAAACTGTCTGAACGCATTTGGAAAGATACAAATGAAATGCTTCTACTGCAATATTGATGCCTCTTTCCCAACCTGGACACAGCACTTGCAATAAAATTTATCATATATTTAGATGATATGTTTGTCCATGATTTCCATATGCTTGGTTTCAATAACATATTAATGATTCATATAATGCTTTATGAATATGTTTTTCAATGTTATAATACTTTGTAAATATTTCAGGTCAGATTCTTTGCCAACTATTTGTTTGGAAGAGCCTTTCGGGTATTAGCTGTATTGTTACATGCGGTTGTTGGCTAAATCACACTGCGTAGTTTTTACCATTTGACTAAATAACAAACAAACGTCAGGTGAGCCCATCTCTGACCTACTTAGCAGGTAGCCATACAAGGGCAGGAATGTGCTGTTCTGCACATGCACAGAGTCATTCCTTGAAATTACCAGAAAACAAACTATTTGATCAGAAGTTTGTCGCAAAAGGGACCAAAAAGGATGTGAGGATGAATGAGTCAGAGACATTCATAAAAACCCACAATGTTCACGGAAATGTTGCATATTTTTGACCTGTTGTACCCATCACAGACTGGCGTGATCAAGTAACCCAGCTATTCCTCCAGAAAAGGAAAAAACATTGCTCCTGAGTCATGAATTAGGAAAATAAATTCATCGGCAGAGAAAATTGCAGACTGTTGATAGGGAAGAAATGAAAATTGCTCTGCAATGTGGAGTAAAAGATTTAAAATAATTCTAGGGTTACAAGTATATGGGTGTTTTAAGGTCCTCGGAGAGAGACAGCCTCACTCCAGAAAAGAGCTAGGCTCAGCTTTGGGGAACCCATCCTGACTCCTACCTAGCACATTCAAAGAAAATCCCAAGTCCAGAAAAAAGACAGAGGAGGGGTTAGGCAACAGTATTCTAGGTGGAGGGGACTGTTTGATAGAGCCGAAGGAAAACAAAGACTTGTTCTTGTTACTGTTAACTTGGCAGAACTGCCTTGTTCTTTTGTTGGTCAGAAAATAAACTCTAGAGATTCAAAACACACCTCAGTACCCATTCCCCTGGCTGGCAGGAGACAACAAACACTTCTGTCAATATGGTTCCAAAGGAGAAAAAAGCAAAACCATAACCAAATTATCTCTTTTTTTTAAAAAGACTAAGAAACAAATAAAAGATGAAGAACTACACAGAAATGTACAAGCACAAAAGTGGAATGACTAGTTTATCTCCCCTCTAGGAAAGCAGCACACTAGATTTCAAATTTCAAAAGACCACATAGCTAATGTTTTTCCAGTTTAGTACCCAAAAGAAAAATAAAGAACACCCAAACCCTCAGTTCAATGGAAAGAAACGGAGGTTTCTTGTTTTGCTTTTCAAAACAAACCACAAAGGAGCTAGAACATAATTGTGGTACCACCTGACTGTGGTAAGACAGCACACAGAAAAGCAGGTAAGAAAATCATTCCAACTGTCTGTTTATAAACAGACAAACAAGGAATCCACCCAAAGTAGAGACTGACACCAAGCCCACTTTGGAACACCCACTGTATGGTGGCAGGAGAGAGCAGCAGGTATGGATTTAAACTCTGAACCAAGACGAGGTAACTGAGTTCCATCTTTGCATCCCAAAAGGGTAGGGAGTGAAATACAGATGCTTTTATTGCCAGTTTCTAAAAGCACAATGTTCTATTATAACTTGAACAAAAAGTTTAATTTGTCCTGAAATTAAATTTTACAGGCTATCATTTTAACAGGAAGAATTTATTCTTTTGGAAGGTTAATCTAAAAGATTCTTTTCCCTTCCACCCAAGCTTAAAATGAAAATTTAATTACAGTGATAAATACTCTTCAATATACATTTTTGTTTAGCTATATTGCTGCATTTTTGATCCATCAATTGTAAGAATGGACCACTATAACTAGAATTTTTGAGAAGTGTTTTATCTGAAGGCTCACTACCTAGTATATGCTTTAATATATTATTTCAGCATTTTATGACTTAAGAAGGAATCCTTATTTTGTTAAAAAGATGCAGGATAGGATTGACTTTGTAAAGAGATTTTTTTTTTAATGAATTCATGTGCAGAATATCTGATTAGCTGGGATGTATCTTGTTCCTGCTAACAGACACTTAAAAAGACTTTCCACCACCTCAGGTTCACTGCTTCCAGAATACAACGGTACATTAAGAAAATGAAAAACTCTTCTTTCTTATAAACAGCATAAACAGACCCGGTTCCCTTTGAAAAACCTCTAAAGTTGTTGCTCTCCTGAATCCTGCCCTGAGACACCCTCTTTCTGCCCCAAGTGAGGCAGACAAAATGCACCTGCCACAGGCAACAATAAGAAACTACGGAGCTTGTTCTGGAAGCCTCATACTCAGTAAGAGTGGATAGAATTATCCATCACAATCTGAAGGTCAAGTTCTCAAAAACATCTATGTTTTCTAGAGATGCTGGAATATATTACTTAATATTTTAAGTACTTTAATAAAGTCTTCAAAACTAGTTTCTCTGTCCCCTGTTACCTGTGAACAGCCACAACTGCAGATAACAAAATGATAATAAAAATGAAAAACCTTAAACTCTGGTGAGAGAACACCTGGGAAAATGTAGATGGTACCAATCACCATGTGCAAGTACTTGTAACTAATAAACAAATAGAGGAAGCAATGCCAGACGCATTTATCTCAGTAGTGCAATTTTTGTTTTAAAGAAAACAGGTAGTAAGTCACTAATACCTGATACACCTTCATGATATTGACAGTTCCTTCTCCATGCTGGCCTGGGGGTCCTTGGCTCTGTAGCAGATTTCTCACTGTCTCCTCCATTCTAGAGAATGAAAATATTTATAGAAGTCAACTGTATGGAAAATAAGAGTTGCATTCAGTGGTTTTGTTCTTCACAAGAGCCTAATGCATCCATGGCTACCATTAAATTAATATTTAAAGACAATCCTGGCCTTATAATGTTCTCATACTCCATGTTATGAATAACACATTAAGGGCGCTCTTTTATCTTTTGAACATGCTCACTAATTAGTTGTATTGTTAAAATCCTACTGGAGCTCAGTTACTTCAAAACGTAAAAACAAATGTGTGCAAAAGACATCACTTTGTCAACAGTGTAACCAAACACCATGGTAAAATTACTGTCATTAGGAAGAAAATCGGTCAGATTTAAAAAAAACCAGCCTGCTGTATTTCTAGCCAATTGTCAGGCTGTCAAATACATACTAGTATTTACTTCCTGTTAGAGGTGCAGCAGCATGTGCCAGGACATTTGTTTACAGAGGCACATCTGCTGAAGACGTTCACCCTTCTCTGCCTTTTCAAAAAGCAAGCGCAGGCTACAATCTGGTACTACCATCTCATGAAAACGTTATCGACTGCAGTTCCATCAATGAAAGAAGGAAGGTCTGCACATCCGTTTTAGGAGGTGTTAATAAACACCACCAAAACCTGTCTTTGATCTACCGGCATTCATCAAGCATGTCAGAACTGATAATAACGTTAACCCTCCTGAACAAGGCTGAACAGAATAAAGAGTTCTGCTCCTTCACACTACAGGACTGCTGGGAATAATGGAAGCCACCTACAAAACACTGCTCCTGTTCAAGGTGGACCAGAAATTAACTCCCACGGGTTTAGTTGATGTCACAGGGGCTGACCCCAAATGAAGGGTCTGGGGCTATAGCTGGTTTCAGCTCTGTGAGTATGGGTAAGAGGAGGAAGCCAGAGAAGCGGTGATGGACGCAACAACAAAAGCCACCGAGTTTCACAATAAAGTATCTTGAGTGCCAATTCTAACCAAAGGCCCTCACGCTTCTTCCCAGTCCCCCCCTCCTCACCCAAATTGTCACCCCTGTACAGTGACTTCTTCAGCCGTGCAGACACACCCTCCCTTTCATGTTTTCTGTTCTTTCCTTTTTAAGCTGTCACAATCTCTTGACAGAGCTGGAAAAACAGCCCAGCTGGAACCGGGGCTGGAGAAGGGAAAACTGCTGTGGCACGTATGTGAGGGGACATGCAGGCGGGAGAGAGACGTGGGGAATATCTTAAGCCATATTGCCAGATACACTGTATATTAAAATGTGACCCTGAAAACAGAGCCAGTATTCCTAGGCATATCAGACCAGAATCCGCCTGCTGTTGTTTATTTCCACTGTGCTTAGGAAAACATGACTTTTGTGTATCATGCTTTGCAAATGCAACTGAGCAGAAGAATTATTCACAGCATATCGAGTTTTTTTTGAAGTCTAAGGTAACAATCCAGCGAGACAGCAAATATTAGCTAACTGTTCTGGCCAAAGGCCAGTGACATTATCTTTTGTACAAACCTCATAGTCTTTCTGTTCTTTCAGTCTTGTCAGAATGAATGGCATTGGCTAATTTAGCAATAATATGATGTTTTGTTACGTTTTCTCCTTTCAAGTCAGCCAGCTATGCTGCTCTTGGAGAAGCCAACACTGGGTATTCATTCTACTTAGATGAACACTGGCATTTTAGTGATTCATATGATGGGTTTTTGTCACTGATGTGCAGACTTCTACACTGCCAGAATGCCCACTGAATAGTTGGACCATCTGTTGACCAAATGTGAATGAAAACAAGCCAGCTCTAATCTCTAGTGCAGACAGTGGAGCAGTTTTTCAGTTGCAGACTGGAACCATTTCTGCTCGTAGGCTGACCTTAATCAGATGCCTTTTACACGAAAGAACAAATCATTTTGGTTCATAACATAAATTCCTATGCAGTCCTCACTGAGAGATTTTATTTCTTAACATTGTCATCACTTCATTTTTAAATTAATGATGTAATAGAATTCTGAATTATTGTGTTTATATATGCATAAACAGTTCCAACTCTAGTCCTCCATGAAGTTGCTATGAATTAATAAAAAAGCAAAATGGGAGAAAGAATCGATTCAACTACCACTAAAATCAGAGTTTTTCAATTTAGGCCTAATAGTACTAATGAAAATACGGTCTAGTTGCATATTAGTATCATCAGTTAAATGAGATCAGAAAAATTACGAAGAATTCTTAGGTTCAATAGGTCATTTCATCTTCAGTCTCATTCAGGAAGACTATCTTGGACAACAGGCCCGTCTTGCTGAACAGCCTTACAGGGACTGACCAGCACACAGTTTCACATGGCAATTAGAAACACCTCACATCAACACTCAGATTTCTCTGCAACAGAGCAATCTTTGCAACGTCATAAAGAGCTCAGTTAAACACCATTGAGACTTCTGTTGTTTTGTCATTTGCGGCTGTTATAAAAGTTTCTAAGAGTAGACAGCCATAAAGCTGAACCACAGGCATAACGGAGACACTGTCTGTGTGGTCATGTCGCTATAAAACCAGCACTGAGAGGGTCTTACAAGCTTTAGACACCCATGGAGTATCTGAAAAAGGAAAGAGAAAACCAGTTGCTGTCAAACAAGGAGGTGAAATACGCTTACAGTCAAATTTACTGCAGAGCTCTGATGGCCGATGCTCCTGCAGTTTAGAAGCTGCTGCTTCTTCACTAGCATCCCACTTGCCCATTTTTAGGATGGACTTGCTTAACCAAACATGGCACAGGATAATAATCCAGACTTGTTTCTTATAAATTAGAATCTCTGAAGCATGAATTAATGGCACCTTAATTGAAAAGTGATTGTTCTCTTATGATCTGTAATACTCTCCACAATGGCAGTACATGCCAGAAGGATTTGATGTTAATTCTTGTAAAGGATGGAAGAATAGTCGAACGTCTGTAAACTTAACCTGAAATCCCACAGTTTTCTCCCTGAGCAAGGCTTCCAAAGGACATGTAAATTTTGGAAGTGAAGCAGAAAATTTAGGAGCTTTATGAAAGGCTATTTACTCATCAACCTATAGTTTTCCACCTTCTAGTAACCATGAAAGGTTATCTTCTCTTGGTCATGATTCTAATATCCTAGCTGGATATTAGAATATCTAGCTGGACCCACTCCGACATTGAGCACTTGCCGATTACATGTAGAACAGCTATTCCCCACGCCTGTATTCTGCCTGTTTGCTGGACTATGCTAAAAAACCTGTTTTGCCAAAGATTCTGTGCATCTTATGTAACTATCAAGCTGTTAGAATCTGCAAAAACAGTCTCTAAAGCTCAAAATTCCCAAGTCTACGTTCTTCGATCACTGTTTAAGAACATTTATTTTCCCCTTTCGTTAGTGTTCTATTTACTGTCTATTAATCTGAAGCATCTCACTTAGTAACATTAAACTTTCTATTATACCTGTTATCTGAAGAGAAAATTGAAGTTCTCTTAAAACTGAAGTGCTCCTTACAAATTTTTTTTCTTTTTAAAAAGCTCTTTTCTTTAGGGGAAAAATAAATGAAACCCATGTTTGACAGAAACTTCTTAAGTTTCTTGACAAACTGTCAGTTTAGAGTAGGAAAACAGTCCTCCACCAGTCCTAACCTAAGGATAAAATTTCTAACAGAAGAAATGAAGCATTCTGAAACCAGAATCTGTTCATGGAATATAAGAGTTTAAGGAATATGAAATATTAATGCTACTGTGGAAAGCACTGACAAGATTTTATCTGGAATATTATCTGCAATTACGATCACGAGTGTTCAGGAGTGGCTCATTCAGAGAGGAGAAGAGACAGCTCTGAGGTAGTTTAGAGGAGCTGAGAGTCTGTGTCATAGGACGAGTCTAAACATCTCATCTTGCTAAACCTAAGAGACCAAGGTCTTACACAGATAAGACTTCTGCAGAAGAATCAGTCAGAAAAAAATAAAATGGGGAAGAAAACTACATTAAGCTAAGGCCAATGACGTTCAAAACAAGATGGGAATATATTGGTTACAAATACATTTAGGCTGGAATTAGGATATTTTTAATCACCGAAAAAGTGAGACACTAAACCAGCCTGACAGAACAGGACGGGAAACCTAAACAGCTTTAAGACAGAGTTCAGCAGTTTATGAAATTAACTACACAGCAGGGTCAAGAGCGGAGGACTTGAATTTATGATCTACAGGTCCCTGCTGCTATTCCTCCTGAAATAAAATCAGTCTTTCCTACATTTAAAAACCGTAATTTGTCCCGTGCTGTGGAGAGAATACCAGGAAATCAATCCAACTGCAATGTACAGTTATTTACGTAGTCTTTGAGTCTGTGTGTTTCTGGGCAAAGGGGCCAGAGGAATCTCTGGAAAGGCAGAAACCTCATTCCCTGACCAGGGAGCAGGACATAAAGCACAGATGCTCAGGAGTCCAAGATGGTAGAAAGAAGTTTCTTCTGTATTTTTGCTACATCTCAAATCTTGCATGGAAGCCAGGACCTGCCTGCAAGGACCCACTGAACTGTAGGAGATCTGCTTGTAAAGCTTCTTGATGCTATGTTTCTGACAGCTCTGCTATCTCCATCTCCTGCCTGGCCCTGCTGCTGCAACTCACGGCATGTGCCAGAGCACAGTTTCAACCAGGCCAGGCGAGAAAGTCCCTGCTGAGGTTGATGCATCACTTTCAGGAAGTTTAGTTTCTGAGTTTCCTTTCAATTTTCTCAGGAACTTCATAAACGGGCACATCCTTTGTACTGTCCCCCAGCAATGATGGGACATGGTCAGAAAACCTGCCGGCTTTGTGCCTCTCCCAGCTCTGTCATTTCAAGCGGACCAAAGCCACAGGCCATTATGTTTGGGTCCTCCCCAAGAACAGATTTTAAGACCATACAGGAATTAGTCTTCCCTAAATACACTAAATCAAGGAGGCACAAGAGTTCTCTCAGCCTTCTAAATCTGCAGAATCTTCACCATATATTTCCCACTTTCAAAAGAGGTCTTTCAGGCCCCTTTCAGCTACATCTATTGATTCCCTTCCTTGAGAGAGGCGTCTCTCAGTTTGCTACAGTAATTTCATGCATGAAGAAGATTTTCTCTGACCAAGCTCTCCACTGTGTAGAACATGCCTTTATGCCCTGTCTCACTGCAGAGGAACCTCATTCTCTTCTCTGGTTCTTTGGAGCATATCTCTCAGAGGGGTTTAATTTCCCCAGACATAAAATCTTTCCTTGACAGAGCAAGCTTTCCTTAAAAAAATCCTTCCCATATATCCTGATCTTTGATTCCTCTTCTAGCACAGAGAATAAATATTCTCTATAGCCCATGCTCTGTTCAGCCACCTCCCACACAGCCCTTTGTATGATTCTCCCTCCAAGGGACACGTAACACATAGTTGTTGACAGTTTCAACCTCTTCTCCCCTGACCTACTTCCTTCAAGATTTCCACAGGCTGGCAGCTACCTTTTGCTAGGTGCTATCACCTTTCCTCTTCACCACCCTCAAGCTGAGGTGACAGTACTTGGTGGTTATTTCAGATGCATGTCACAAGAATTCCCTCAACTTGACACTGACTTGCAGTCTTACAAAGGTTTCTACAGAATCTTCCTGCAGCAGCTGAAGTTTGTATTTCAGCTTCTTCCTTATCCTCACGCCGTGTAGCAGGTGCAAGCCTCTTTTTAAAGTCTTTCAGAACAAAATATATAACAGATCTTTCTCCATCTTTAACCTTAACTTACCTCTGTGTAATTAAAATTCTCAGGTGGGTATTTTCTTCCAGCTACTATGTGTGAGTCAGTGAAGCTTCCTGCCTTTCTCTTGGGCAGTCTCCAGGACTTCTATTTTAGTTATAGCCTCCCTGGAGAGGTGACCTGTGTTTCAGCTCCTTGAGCTGCCTGACCCCGCCCTACTGCCTGATCACAGATGAAGGAACAGGTTCCCGTGTGGCTTCTCAGTTCTTTCGACTCTTGGTTCACCTGTGAACCAGACGGTATTTTCACCAGCTGGACTGTGGTTGTCTCTTTGGAGACTGCAATCTGTCTGGCTTTGGTGGCAGACTTCCGTGCCTCTGCCCAAGCCTTCCAGTTCTCTCTCCAAATCCACAATCCAGCCAAACACAAGCTTCTCTCTGACTCAGCTCCCAGATAGATTTGTTGTTTACTCGTACTTATTTTCAAACTCAAGGTTTCGAGTTACCTGCATCTCACTTTCCTCATCACTCCATTCAAAGCTCTGCAATGGGTCAGGTTAGACTTCCTCCTTACACTGAGTTCCTCAAACTACTAAAAAGCTTTAAAGTAAACAAAACCACACAACCCCCCTCCTGAAAAAATGAAAAAAACAGATTTCAGATTAAGCACCAATTCTTTTTAAACAGAAAAAAATTCAAGTGGCTTTACAAGACATACCAGAAACAAAAAAAGCTCATCAAATGGCAGTTCCTGTTCACTACACCTTTGCAGGAATGTCTTTCCTTCTACCTGTTTTCAATTAAATTAGTGGTCTCTGAATTGCTGGCTCTGCTTACTCCCTTCTGGCCTCAGGGATTTCCATTAGCTCCAGACATGGCTGCCTGCTCTTCCCCTGATCTGCAGGCTCATCTCCAGACTGTGCAGTGACCTGCCGGCCACACTGATGGACTGGAGATGCTCTGCTCTCCTCTATGAGCCATGGCCATCTCCAGGATGAGGCGGCCTGTCCTTCCCAGGGCTGTGTCCAAGCCTGCTGTTCTAAGGGCGCCTACTGCAGCACGCTCGCTGTTAAGCCATTGCTTCAAGTAGGTGCGTAGCCAGGAGACAGACACAGGCTTCTCCAAAGAATTTAGATATTGAAAACGGATTAAAAAAAGCAAAGAGAGAAGTGATATGTGATAAGCTTAAAAGAGACCTGACAGATGGGAAATGCTGGAGCTTTAAACCTCAGGGGGTTTTCTCCACATTTTCAGTTCTGCTTAGGATATGACATTGGTACATGCCTTATAGCAGTGTGCTGGGTGAAGCCTACAGAATGCACAACATCCGTCCTTAATACTTCTGTTGGAAAATACAGTAGTAATATCTTTCATAATATCAACAGAAAGATGCACATATAATGTATAATTTATGTTTATTCTTTCTGTTCATCAGCACAGGTGCTCACCGATCCAGAAATGCCACGGCAAATTCTCCTCCTGCAGCACCATCACGGCCCTTTCCCCACCACAGGCTCCGAGCTGCCAGTTCAACCCTGGTGCTGTTCACTAGTGCAAATCCAAACCGCACAAGCCATGCTCTTTTCACATACTCACACTGAACCCTCCTCAAAACATCCAAGGCATACTCAAACCGTTGCCTGAAGGGCAAGCTACCTAAAGAAGGGTAGCACATAAAATGAAGCATCTTGTGCATGATGAGGGCAGGTATTGCAAGGCTGTGATGGAATGAAACAAGGCTCAAGCTCTATTTATACAAGTGGAGAAAGATCCTTCTTTTGAGTGGACAATCTAATCAGGTGCTTTGACTTCTAGACCATTCCACCACTTGAAAATTATACAGAATTGAAAGACTGAACAGAACATGTACCTAGGTGAACTCCTGACCATCGTATCCACTGGAAATTTTCAAGGTATCCTAAAAATCACGCGAGTATGTGCCTTGAGCCTCAGATAAGTAGGGCAGGATTTTGAAAGGCCTCAGCACTCACATATCGCTGTACCCACACAAGTCTAAATTCTGTTATCACGCAATGGCAGACCTGACATTTCTCTGAAACTGCTCTAACTACCATCTGAGCCAGGAAATGTTGGAAATGTTTCCATTGTCTCTCTCAGCCATATAGGTTTCACTCATCAAACTTACACCTACAGCAAAAAGTTTCTGAACTGCAATAGAAACCAGTGCTAAGGTTTATTTCTGTGTTGAACAGATAGACAAATGCCATATGGACTGTATGGGTGCCTTTATCACCAGCTCTGTAAATGAATTTGTAAGTTACAGGCATGAAGGATTAAACAAAAAGCAGTCCAAGACTTAAGCCTCACAGAAAAGCTTCCCACAGGCAACTGAAAGGATTTTTCAAATGAAAGGACTGTCCCTTTTACAACTCCCCAGTAACGTATTTGGGACCTTAGGACAGAAGATAGTTCCATTAACTACAACCAGACACATACAGAAAACTAATTATTTTGTCAGCTTAAACATATGAGCCTAAGTTCAACTCTACTCATGCTGGAGGCATCAGAAATAGTCACAGGTTTTCAGTATAATTAAAAGCATTCAGAAAAATTACAGACACCTATACAACCAGACAAAATATTTCTAATTTCAAGTAATGGGGTTTTTTACTTTTTCTTGTTTCCTACATCTTGAACAAACACTTGGTTTTCCATTTTGCAAATGTATAGATACACATAGAGACACGTCTAGCAGGGCCTCCAAACACACGTATTTAATTTTGCATATAAGCACCCTGACCCAGACAAACCACTATTGCTCTGAGTTACCCACAGGAATGTTAAAGCCACTCCGAACTAGAAAAGCTCTTGGTTCAATTGTGAGTCGCAGCTTCAAGGTGGTACCAAGACCACCCTGACATAGCTACAGAAATTTGTGTGTGTTTCCCATGAATAGCAAAGACGCTATGTGGAGGCAGGCAGGTTTGGTGGGGTTGAAGTGGGTACAAGAGAAATGCAAGATGAAAATGAGGTTTGTCATCAATGAGCATTTGCAGAAAACTCCACAAAGTTCTCAGGCATTTTCACATTACACAGCCCATCGCGAAGGTTTCAGGCCCGGACTGCAGAGTGCGGTGGTAGGCATCCCCCTGGGCTGTCCAGAGCACTCACAGCTGCTGGAAGAAAGCTAAAAAGAGGACGGACTTCTTTTTTCTTCTGCATCACAATTTATTTTCATCCTCTCTAACTCCCCAGTCAAACATTTATATGCAAAACAATTAAAATGTATGATTCTGATTAAGTGGCTAGTGAGCATGCATATTATTGCTGTACAGAAAGATATATAATTCTTTTCATTAAGTGACTACTGAGTATGCAATACCGTTGAAGTTGTTCAGAGAGTTTCATCATATTGAACACCACACAACATGCCCTGATGCCTTCAAAGACTGTAAAGTTTATTGAATTCTTGCACTCTTTTTCCCTTAAAACGTTATTTGTGAATTTAATGCCTTTAAAAAAATACTACTAATGGAGTTAAGGGACTTCAAATAAATAAACATTCAAGAAACCACTCCTGGTTTGGTTCAATAACCTAAACCTTGTATCAAACATCAAATTCACAAGACAACACTTGACACTCTACAGCCAACTGCAAAGGCCCAAAGGCCAAACGCCTGCAAAAGGACTCAAGCATGACAGGGAAGTTTTCCACTTTGAACTTGGATGCCCTCAAAATGCATCTCCTCAGATGTTCACAAATACCAAGAACACCAAGAATCAACAGAATGGCAAAAAGAAACAAAGACTCTGGTTCCTAACCATGGGATTTGCTTAAAAGTACTACTAAAGACAACGTGGATTCTTAATAAATATAATTTCTTTTGACTTTCTAGACTTCAGCTTTTCCAATTTCCAGCTCAGACAGACTACAGTAAGAAAACAAAACCACTGAAAATTTAATTTAATCTGTGAGTTCCTGAAAGGCTCTACAGGTAAGATCAGCAAAGATGGATGAAATGTGTAGAATATTCCAAGTTATGTCTGTGCTACAAATAATGATATGATAATATTTTAATTCCTAAAGTGGACAATGTGCTGCTGTAGGTAGATCTAGAATTTGTCTTTCCTTTTTTCTCCTCGGCAGAGAGCTTGGTTTGGACGTTATAACAGACATTCACAAAGAGAAAGTGTGACATAGTTATTGGCCAATGAGCTTTCATCAAATGTTTTCTCTGTACACTTCATGAGCAGGTATGTCCTGATGTCCTCTCCGTGTGACTAGAACCTTCTCACTTGACAAACCCTAGTCATTAGCCTCCAAACTACCAACTTATGGAATGAAAAATATGTAAATGAAAAGCTTTTGTGTGTTTTCCCCCTAAGCAGCTCAGGAGTGACTGCCAGGATAGTTAATGCGAAGTATCTTCTCCTGAGCCTGAAGAATGTCTCCTTCCGTGCAGGTTTCCTGCAGCACTGCCCTGGAACAACAGAGACCCTGGTTCTAATTGTGCCCAGCTCAAAAGCAGTTTACCCTTCTGGAGGACAGAGTCAGTAAATGGCAATACATATCTACTACCAAAGAAGCCTAAGATGTAGAGGAATTACTCTTTAGGTCTTAAATTTCAGGTGGTTAGACAACAACCACAAAAACAAGTCGTGTCAGAGACATAAGCGTGAAAGCTCACTGGTGGTAGATCTCCAAACCTTAGCATAGCAAAATGGTGCAAACAGGTAATAGATAGTTAGAATAATGGTCTCCAAGGGCTTAATTACCTGTATCATCAGGTAGTGGTAGTCTCTCTAAAACTATATTGACAGCTCTTCTACAACCAAGCAGCTGATAATGAGGCAATAAAAATACGCGACAACGCACACAGAAGAGTGCTGGAATAGCGTCACATACAGCATCATCAGCTTTGACGCCAACAAACAAGAAGGGCTGTACTAAACTATTTGTGACCCAGTCACAAAAAAATTAAGAAGGATTTAGGTATATTTTGTCAGCAATAACTTTAAATGTTCTTCCTTTCTGTATGTGTGCAAGCCTATCAAACACAAAAAAAAAAAAAAGAAGGAAAGAAGAAGAATATCAAGGTACAAATGAGATGCAAGAATAAAGAAACAACAGGAGGGGAGAGGGAGAGTGACTAAAGAGAAGGAGGAGTGAAGAGAATGGAGAAAAGAAAAAGGCAGAGACGATTTTATGCCTCTATGTTAAGTGCCATAAAGCACTCCCCATATCTTTCTAAACATATTACTCTGTCACAGCCATTATCTATTGTATGAAGTAACAACAAGAAAAACCACGCCAGAATATAGAGTCTCCAACTGTCAAATTCGTCACTATTGAAGCCTCTCTTTATCCTGGAGGTGAACAGAATAAAAGCTGGGGAACTTCTGTATGCGAGATTTGCACTGAAATACACAGGAGGAGCACTGGCTCTTTGCTGCGTGTACGTGTTCCCACTGCTGCCGGCTCCCGTTTTCCTCTTGCTGAAGTTATGCAGAACGTTGTTCCTGTATCAGATGCAGTGTTTGAAATCTCTCTCACCTTTTAGGTTCAGGAGAAAAATCCAGAAACCCAGTGAGAAGAGGAAAGGACACTTTGGAGGGATGGCCAGCTATCAATATGGAAAATGAAACAGAGGTGAGAGTAAAGGGTTTTGGAAAGGTGTATCCCATGAATCTGGCCCACAAAAGAGAGCATCTGGACAAACTTAAGAGTTGGATGAGGAGAGAAAGAGGAAATATAAACAGAGAAGGAAAGCAGAGGAAAAAAAAATGAGAAAGCATCTTAAGGAGAGAACGGAGAGGAAAAGAACAGCACAAGACACGAGAATCAGAAATAAAGGCAACATAATAGCATCAAAGATGTAAAACAACTTTGAGGAGAAGAAGAAAAAGGACATGAAAACAGAAAAAGAATAAAGTAGAACAGCAATAAAAAAGGTAAACATAAAGAGAAGTGAGGGGACATTTAGACATCTGTAAGGTACAAATGTTTACTTTAATTATTTGTACCATATTGGTAATCCTTTTGCAGAAACAAGAGAGCTATAAGCTAGGACTTCCAACAAAAGATCATTTAAGAAGGGTTTAGAGAAGGATTTTTAGTCTACCTACAGAGAATCACAACATCACTCCCTCCTCCCTGTTCAAGCACTTATTCTTCAATCATCTATATTCAGCACAGCACGGGACACATTTTCAGACGGCTCTGCAGGATTTTAGCCACGCGGCTCCCATTGTGTTTAATGGGAATCCTGCGGACAGAGCTCTGTATGGGGCTTTCAAAATGTACTCCAAAAATCTCTAAATAATGCACTAGTTGAACATTACCCTGTTTACTTCTCACAGGACATGAATAAAATGAAACAAAGGTTAGGTCATTTATAAAAGTAGTACTTATTGGGAAGCTCATCAGTGTTCCCTATAGGGATATTCTTCCTCTATAAAAATACTTAACATGACTACTTAGGCTTTACTTTTTCCATAATATCTAAAACAGAAAACAAAAAAAACTCGAACCACATTTGCTTCAGAAAGGAAGATCCAGCAGTTAACACATCAGCCTAAGATTTAAGACACCCCTCTTCAAGACTTCGCACTGTCACAGGATAGATACCTTTCTGGCTTTGTTTCAGGTTTTCCTCTGAAAATTGATTTAACAGTTTCTATTTCATAACAGCTTTATGATGATAATAAATACCAGGGAAGCATTAATCAAAGATTCATCAGATACAGAAAAAATGCTCCAGTAGTAACTCCCTCTCTCCTTTCAAGAGGAGGGCTGTTTCCATCATCAGGTCTGAGAGAACATGAAAGTTTAGAGAAATGGGAATCCTTGCCACCTGTGCTCTATATAGAAAAGACCTTTGCTCCTGTGTTTTCACCTTTCGGAAGCAGCATTCAGAATAATTCTGTGAAGATATGATTTAAATCAGCTTTCAGACACTCAAACTGTAGATCATATTCCATCATCCTTTGGAATATGAACCATAGGCTCGGCTACATAGAAAGTTTCAGGGATTTCCATTTCAAGGGACAGATCCTCAATATTTTCAAGCTGTGCAAAGCGGAACAGGATTACTGCAGAGAAAAGAAGACTGGTACATTCACCAGGTGAAATTCTGGCCAAGGAACAGCAAACATAAGATACAGAGCCTACATTTCTAGCTTCAGAAATGAACATTAGATGTAATATTAATACCACCAGTTTACTATCAGCTGTTACCTAATCCATGCAATTTGTGCTACAGTGAAAGTAGAAGATCACCTAAGGAATACATGCATTTATGTTAAGATACCTGAAAATCTGGCTTGGCAAATGAAATTCTTCTGTTGTGAACTCATTAATCACTTTTCTCCTGGACTTACAGAACAGATACTGGACATAAAGATCTAATATGAAAACCTCAGAAATACCTGTTATACAAGAAGTTCTGCATTTTGCAAGATTCTGAGTTTATGTCAGTGGAACACAGAAAAGTTAGATGACTCTAAGAAACTACTATGTCTACCAGCTTCAAAAGGTACCGGCATGAATTATTGCAAAACTGAGTAACTTTGGGCAGAAGTCATTCCATTGAACTTAAGAGTTCATTTCTTAGAACCAGGGCCTTGTGACTTAAGTGACCAGACAGCATGTATTTCAGCTAATCTGAAGGAAAGAAATCCTCACAAGCCTGCCTTACTAAGAAATAATTTAGAAGCTTTCCTGAGGGACTTTCTTCCCCCTCTAAGCAAGAATCAACACAAAGAAAAATATATCCTTATATCCTTAATTAAATACTATAAAAAATTGAAAGAAAACAATGATTATCTTATAACACACCATTACAATGCAGGAGACTGATTTAGATATCCATGTCCAGGAGGGGAAAAGGGCAATAACAACAACAAAAAAAAGCCAGAATGGTCCACTAAAGAGAGGCTGGGCTGGACATGCAGGGAATGCAGGCTAAGTGCCCAACAGCAGCATCTCACAGGACCAAAGCTTTAAAAATTCCATCTGTTCTTCAGAAAGGAAGAACAGTTTACCTTCATCATGAGCAAAAATGCTACATAGGGCAGGAAATCTTGTGCGTGAGAGGGGATTCTCTTAACGTGAGAGGAAGCTATGTCAGGTCCTTTATACCCACAGCTGGGCAGGTGGAAAGGCAGGACTCAGCCTGTTACACAGAGTCATATAACCTGTGGGTATAGGGGATGTCTGAGACTCCTGCTTGCCTGGGTATGAAGCTGAGCTATGCGTTATGATGCAACACTAGAAAGTCACTTAGGTTTTAACGTTCTGTAGTCACAAGGGGAAAAGATCGTGTTTATTATAGCTGTGACCCAGAGGAGCCAAGTGCGCTCTGGCTGACAGAAACCAGCATGGGCCAAACCTCCCACCTTAGGTGCTGCAAGTACTTTGGAAAGCACCGTTCTGGCCAGCCTGGCTAGCTTCAGACAGATGAGGGGCAACAGGAGGCTGAAGGAAGAATACAGCAAGAGGAAGAAGTCATATCCCTGCCAAAAAATTGCAGGACCAGACGCTGTATCTGCGCACCAGCACCATGCTTGTGGAGCAGATCTATCTGCTGGTTATCTGCACAGCAAAGACAATCCTACTCGACACAAACGCAAGCAATGCCATCTCGCAGAAAATCTAATACTGGCATTGACTGTAAAATGAAACTAAGATAAAACGGAATTATTTTAGATCATCCATGTTCACTTTATTTTTAAAATAACTGCTATAATAGTAATTTGTAAATTATCCATATCTGCCTGTTTTATTAGTGTCTTCTCAACAGCATTTTTATTTCAAGAATATTGTAAAATAAATATGCTGACAGTCTTTTTATTAGCACAGTGCTAGCACACTATTTTTATACCTTTGTTAAGCTCATTGCTAATGAGCCATCTCAAAGTAATTTCAGATTACTAAAAGGAAGTGAAATTGATTTCCTTAATCTTCATAATTTTAAACTCTCATTCGCTGTTCATGACACCAAGCACATTGTATGTTTTGAGAAATTGCTTGGCCTGCAAATGGCATAAACTAAACCTGCCAAGAAAATAAACATTGTTTGGAAATGCAGAAATCATAATTCCAACAATATTTGGAATTTCTGAAGGAATATGGTAACTCATTTTACAATAAAGGCCACATTCTTCTGTAAAACACAAGCTTTTTTGTTTTGGCATTTACACTGATGCATCTCCAAATGGAAAATAGTCCTGTGAGAGGAAGAGAGACGAATCTATAGCTGGTGGGGTGATAACTTCCAGCGATTGACTCTTAGCACTGTTTGCTAAGTATTTTTTTTTAGAATTTGAGCAAATATGTCTTGACTTTATAGATCATATCCACAGCTCTCTGAGCAAGTTGAAAGCTTCTGGATTTTTAAGCCATTGGGTAAAAATATTTCAATCTTATCACTGATAAGATACACACAGAGAAAAAAGCTCTTGTTAACTTAAAATGGAAGCAATCATCTAATCATTTTATTATTGAGTATTATTTATTATTTATTAGAGGCTGCTGTTGTTAAGAGAGTTGTTTTTAAAGACCTGATTACAAACAATATAAGACAAACACAAACTGGAGAAACCTGAGTGTTAGCAAGCATTAAGGGCTGAAAAATGGTTAATACACCTAAAGGATCATGCATGAGATCATCAGATCTAAATGAAGAACCTACCTCTAGCACAAATGTAATAAACGACAGTTTCCAATTGTGAATATAAACCCCAGATTCCTATATTCTGTAGAATACCTTGGGATATAAAGGTATCTGATACTCCTTTACTCTTATAACTAAATTCACTATTATAATCACACAGTTAAAAAAATCAAACATAATTCTGAGTTTTTCTAGGCACCAAGAGCTAATGATGGGAATCTGCACTTGAGCAGTATCTCACCCTTCTAAGAATATCCGCCCATAACAAAAGTTTATCAAAACTCACCAGTGGACTGCGCATGCTGTCTCTGTGAGTCTACTTGAAACAGATAGAGGTTTCACAGCAATAAATTTCCGCCTTGGGAAACCAGGGACATTTTAGCAAGCCTTACGTTGGGCAACCAAGAAACATCCACAATCATTCAGCACTCTGTTTTGTCCTAAAAGCTTTCACATTTTTGAGAAAACAAAAGGCACATGAAAAGTTAGGTAACTTGCCTAGAATCAGTCAGTCAGAAGGGTTCAAACTTGCTTCCAGATTTCAGTTACAGCAATATCCAGCTGGGTTAATAATTTAGTCAAGGACAAAACCCAGCAGCCCAGCTTAGTCCTTTATTACCAAACCACATGAACTATAATTTGCCTCCTACTTTCTTTAATAATGTAAAGGCACTCTTTTACATCTTGGTCCTTTATGTAGCCACAGTACAAACTTGATGGTTTGGTTTAATCTTTGCTCTGTAATCCCAATATTTAAAGAGTAATGCAAAGGCTAATTAAAGATGGTTTTGTCTATTAATTTTTTCCTATGACTCGCCGTAGAATATGAACAGAGCGTGCAGAACAGAAACAGAAATTATAAACAAATAAGAGTTAATTACTTGTACTCTCTTAGTACAGTTACAGGTAGAATCGCAGTTTGAGAGGAGTTAAGAATTTAGAATTAAGAATTATAAGGAATTACATTAAGAATTATAGGGAAGTTGATTAACAAAGAAAAAGTTTTTTTCTAATGTTTGGAGAACTTTTTTAACAAATAAATTTGCAAGTAAGTGTGACAATCTTAATATATTAAACTGGATGCACACATGACTGGCTATCTACCAAATTGACTAAGACTTACCTAAGGCAGAGCAACCAGCCAGTCATTACACAGAGGGAGGAAAAGCTATGGGTGGATACGAGCCACGCCAACGGATTTAACTGCCAGAATAGTCACAGATCTTTGTCATACTCAGAAATCAACATGTATGCCTGAATACTACTTCTTAGAGTTTGTTTTCAGATTCCATGAAGGACAGCAGTACAAAACCAGGGCAGGCAAGTAATATCTTTTTTGAGCTAATCGTGGTGTCTAACTTAGATACAAATTCAGAGCACTAAAATCTTGTGCCTGCCTCTGCCTCGCTGCTAGATTACTACAAACCACAGCCCAGGCATCAGCACTGCATGTGTCACATCAGTAGTGTGAGCACCTTGTATCCACTCCCCAGCAATGCCAGATACAGTCATTGCCAGTGGAACTGGGCTTTATGAGCTTTAGATAAACCTGGTGCCATCCCTACAGCACACAAGGGGCTAGGACAGCATTTGGCATCATGAGCTCAGGCTCCTCACCAAACAGAGAATTTTTCAAAGGCAGCGTTATTTACAGCAGGTCAAACTCAAGGCAGGCTCATGGATTACAGTCAGTGGAGAATAAGATGCTCCACTTTACCCAGCGAGGTATGAGACAGCCTGTTTGAGAGCTTTGAAAAAAAAAAAATATCAAACCCTCAAGCTCGTGAGCGCGTAAGGTGATGGATGATGTAGGTGGCACCTGGTAGGAATTACGGGATTACCAGTTACAAATAGGCAACCTGAAAGGCTCTTCTGTTCAAAGAGGCAGAACCAGAGCTTAGGCATCCCTCTCCAGCAGGTACTTAAAGAAGAACAGGGAGAAATCCTGACCTGAAATTTGCTTTGATACTAGCAGCCTGCTGAAATAGGATTTTCATATAAATTCCAGCAGAATGCCAGGTACTTTGTTCCTTCACAGAAACAGATCGTTTAGGGAAGTGATGCAAACTTAGATCAATCACACTTAAACAGGATTTTGCAGAAACTTCACAAGCAGAAGGAAAACTGAAACATCTCACCTAACACACATTGGTGTGAGTGAGTCCCTTCTCTAATAATGCTCAAGAGGAAAGTATCACCTCTGTATCCATGTAAGTTAACGTAGAATCACCAACTATAATTGAAAAAAAAGTATCATCTTTTGAACTCATTTGAAAACTTACATTCTTATTCTCTATTAAAACTTATACTATTATCGAACTTAAACCTTGCTATAGAAATGCAAGTTCCAACCCTTATTTTTAGAACAGCATGGGAAATATTTTATTGATATCTATTTTTCCACTCATGTTTCCTTTGGGATGCAAAATTTTGCTTGAGGTTTTCAAGCCATGTAGCCTGCACAGATTATACTGAATTACAACACTCAGTCTTTATTAAAACTCACAAGTATATACACTTACGAATGGTCACCTCATATAAAATTTATGTATTTCTGCCCACACAGTGCATAAAATTAAGATAAAATGCCACATATATAAATGAACGATAGCTAAAGTTTTATGAACTATAAACGCAAGGTCAGTAGCGCTTCACTACTGCAAGATAAATGTGCCATTTGGACAGCGTTGTGAATCACAACCAGCAATGCAATGACCAGGGAATATAAGCTGCCTATTAAAAAAATGAACAAAAAATACAGCAAATCACTTTCATGCGGACTTGTCAAAACATTGTACCACCAAAGACCAATGCTTCTTTCGGAAGCGTCTTTCCCAGTGCTGAAACTGCACCATCCTCCAAAGAATGATGAAATCACCTTCTTAGCCAAGGCCTTTTAATACGATTTTCAATACTACTTGTATACAGGCTTGTTATATGATCTAGTAATACAAACAAACAAACCTTCACTTTAACCCAGTGCTGCCTATTTTTGCTGCTTTTCTTTTTTGAGAAGGTGATAAAACGTTCAGAGCTAGAGTTGCTCAGTTGAATAGCTTGATTCACTGGAAAAAACCCCACACTCACCAATATCCAGCATCTGCAGTGTTTAAGATCTGCCTAACCCTGTACTTATGAAAGAGGCGAGGCAAGATATTACACGGTTCAAGTTTTGTGGTGTTTGAGCACTGTGAGGAAATGATGGGTCTTTTTTTTTTTTTTTTTAAGGTGGAATCTTTTAACTTGCTCCCTTAGTTTCATTGTCATTTTGACTGAATGTTTCATACACCATTCCAGGTGCACATTACCCATCTGCTCCAAGGCTTCCTTCTTGGTGCCCTATTTTTAAACCTCTAGAAGCTCAGTCCCTGTGCTAGATTACTCTGTCTAGAGTTGATACTGCTGCAGACATGATAGACAGATTTAATTTACTCAAATCCTGAGCTACCCTGAATTTTCAGATGAACTTGATTTTTAATTAAAGGAAAAAAATGGCGAAGAAGGAAAGAATTCCCATGAAAACAATTTTTAAAATTCTGCTGGACAGTTTTTCTTAAATATTTTGACTGCTTTTATTTCTACAGTTAAGAAAATGGAATCTCAGAGAATTAGCATTACTTTTACAAGAACTTATGACTGTATTTTCTTCTTATCTGAGTTACTGACTGAGTATATCCACCACTATAAAATGCATGCTTGGGGATCTTAATGCAGTATTTTTCTAACTTCTGAACGAGATAATAGATGCATACTCTACTTAAGAACACTTAATAAAAGTCTATTCATGAACTTCAATAACACATTCTCAGGAAGATGCTCTGACAGTCTATTCCACATCATCCTGAATATTTACTTTGATTATCACTTTGTTGAGCAATGGATTATTATGGGTCCAGTCCCACAAACAGTGGAGCACAGATTTTCAAAGTTTACACATTCACACCAATTTAACCAACAATTCACACCAGTTCAGCAGCAATTTACAACTTTTGCTTTTTAAACAGAGAACTTCCTTTTATTGCTGACTTGTTTGGTTCTATATGTTCCATTAGGAACAGAAACACGACTCAGATACTACCCATAAGGAGCACGGAAGAAATGTTCACCTATACATAAACACTCCAGGAGGTTGCCACCTTTTCTAAGTTCAGCTTTCACTTTTATAAGCAAATAATGATTTGCTGAATGTAAGAACAAAATTTACTGAAAATGTTTTTAAGAGCTTAAATGCAAGAGGAAAAAGCTGTTCCACTTTTGGTCCATCCCCGGTCTGTGATCACAGGGTGTTACCCAACCTGTCTCAAGCCCACTGCACACAACCATCCTTAGAAGAGGATAAACAGAAGCTGGAATTAAGTGGATATTGCTGAAAACTATGACAAAAGATGACATAAGCACTCCAGAAATACTTTCAATATCATTAACTCTTCAAAACTGTCAATTAACAGAGATGTTACATCTAAACTGCAAGAAGCTTTAAAATTACTAAAACCTTTTGTACCTACCCTCCTTGTGGGGAATATAATCAAATAAATTCAATTGTAATTACATGGGACTTGGATTCAATTTACTTTTAATTATTTGAAATGTGTACACACTCCAGGAAAACCTCATTAAGATGGTAGAGCCAGTTTGCTTTCAAACAGGACCGGTAAGTCAACATTTACGATTATCCATCACAACAGCCATTCATTCACTCTAAGGGTTCAGATTAATCAGTTATTACAGTCAATTCAAATAAGTAAGTAATAACGAATAAAATTGTTCTCCAGTTCTGCAAGGAAGATCTGATCTTTCAAACAAGAGAAAGATACTGCTGGAAATTTTTGTTTCCCTTGCTGCGTCCTACTTTTCATTTAGGATATCACATTATGTTGTGGGGCCATTATCAGCAATGTTTTCCTCAGAAAAAAAAAAAAACCCACCAGACTTCAAGTTCCTTGGCTTCCTATCAGAAGCAAAGTATTGCAAAAAAGAAGAGTATTGCAATATTTTGAACTCAGCTTCAACAGCAATAGACTGATTTTCCAGCTCTTCAAGGAGTTAGTCAATAGGACCCCCTGGGAAACTGCCCCCAGGGACAAGCGAGCGGAACAGAGCTGACAAGGCTTTAAGGACATTTTCCACAGAGCACAAGAGCTGTCAATCCCCAGGTGTAAGAACTCTGGCAAGGAAGGGGAAAGACTAGCATGGCTGAATCAAGACCTGCTGGTCAGACTAAAGGGGAAGAAGGGAATGCACAGGCGGTAGAAGCAGAGACAGGTATCCCGGGAAGGGGACAGGGACACTGCCCAGTTGTGTAGGGCAAGGTCAGGAAGGCCAAAGCACAGCTGGACGTGAACTTCACAAGGAATGCAAAGAATAATAAGGGCTTCTACCGATATGCCGAACAGAGTCAAAGAGAGAGTAGCCCCTGTGATGAACATGACTGGCAAGCTGGTAACAACATGAGAAGGCTGAGGTACTCAACAACTGCTTTTTTGCCTCAGTCTTCACTGACAGCCTCCCTTCTCTCACCCCCTGAGTTGATGGACCACAAGATGGGGACCAGGTGGATGACGTTCCTCCCACTGTAAGAGAAGATCAGGTTCGTGACCACCTGAGGAACCTGAACATATATAAGTCTCTGGAACCTGATGAGATGCATCCCAGAGTCCTGAGAGAATTGGCTGATGCAGTTGTCAAGCCACTCTCCATGGTATTTTAAATGTCCTGGCAGTCAGGTCAAGTCCCTGGTGACTGGAAAAAGGGAAACACTGCACCCATTTTTAAAAAAGGTAGAAAGGAGGACCCTGGGAACTACTGCCATGTCAGCCTCAAAGAGCCTGGAGAAATTGGGTTAATGCAGTTGAAAAGCCACTCTCCATGGTATTTTAAATGTCCTGGCAGTCAGGTCAAGTCCCTGGTGACTGGAAAAAGGGAAACACTGCACCCATTTTTAAAAAAGGTAGAAAGGAGGACCCTGGGAACTACTGCCATGTCAGCCTCACCTCTGTGGCTGATCCTCCTGTTCTAGATCCTCCTAGAAGCTATGCTACAGGACACAGGGGTCAGGGAGGTGATTTGAGACGCCTGCGTGGCTTCACCAAGGGAAAGATCTGCCTGACCAACCTATGGCCTTATGTGATGATGTGCCTACATCAGTGGACAGGAGAAGAACTATGGATATTGCCTCTCTGGATTCTGTAAAGCCTTTGACATGGCCCCCCACAACATCCTTCTCTCTAAACTGGAGAGATACAGATTTGATGAGCAGACTGTTCAGTGGATAACGAATTGGCTGGATGGTTGCATCTAGAGGGTAGTGGTCAATGGCTTGATGTCCAGATGTCAGTGACAAGTGATGTTACTCGGGGCTGCATACTGGTATCAGTGCTGTTTAATATCTTCATCAATGACATAGACAGTGGGAGTCGAGTGCACCCTCAGCAAGTTTGCAGATGACACCAAGCTGAGTGATGCAGTTGATACGCCTGAGGGAAGGGATCCAGCCATCCAGAGGGACCTGGAGAAGCTGGAGAAATGGGACCATGTGAACTTCATGAGGTTCAACGAGTTCCAGTGCAAGGTCCTACACTTCGGTTAGGTCAGTCCTGAATATCAATACAGGCTGGAGGATGAGGTGATTGAGAGCAGCCCTGTGGAGAAGGACTTGGGGGTACTGATGGATGAAAGGCTGGACATGCACTGACAGTGTGCATTCACAGCCCAGAAGCCAGTTGTGTCAGACAAGATCTAAGGAACAAGTTTTTTTACACTGAGGATGGCGAGACATTGGCCCGTGTTGCCCAGAGAGGTGGTAGAAGCCCCATCCCTGGAAACATTCCAGGTCAGGTTGGACGGGGCTCTGAGCAACCTGACTGAGCTGAAGATGTCCCTGCTCACTGCAAGGGGGTTGGACTGGATGACCTCTGAAGGTCCCTTCCAACCCAAACCACTCTGTGATTTTGTGACTTTAGCGCGCTGCCTATTTGCAATACATTAAACAGCGATGTCTTGCTATTTTGCCCTAAGCAAGAGTGCAGTCAAATGCTGTTCACAAAAAAATCCTTCACGCATGGCTGTTATATTTTTCCCTTTCTCCCCTTCCATGTGTCCCTTTCCCTATTTAAACACTGCTTCTCTCTTTCTCTGAGTAATTCTTGTATCTCAAGAGTAAACTGCTGCAGAATAAACAGCATTTGTGACACATTACTGTGATTAAGGGAAATTTTTGAGCAATGAAATAGATTTTTCGTCTAATCTTGGCATCTGAAGAGGCAAAATATGTTTCTTTTCCCATTACCTGGGATATTTTTGTAACATCAAAATCATTAGCATATTAAATCTGCTGGTTTGTTGACAACAAATGTTACAAGACCTCAGGCATGAACAGGAGCCCATCGTACAAAAGCATTTCAGTGAAGTCAGCCAAAGCTAAATCCTGGAGTTCGGCGGTGGGTCAGTACATAGCTCTTTCCAGTCCAAGTAAACAATTGAAAATGAAATCAGCACTATCTGAAAACTTTGTTTGAAATCCTTATTTAAAATATACTGTTAGTAAACCCAACCCTTTTTTTCATGGGAACCATCTCTCAGAAGTATCACCGATCAGACTATTCCATATATTGTGCCTCCCCATATTAATTGCAAGACACTTGCAAATAATTAATATATTCATATCCCCAATTATAATGAAATTTTGTAAAAATACCAGTAGTTATTTTATTCTCAGACTAAAATACACAGTGTTAAGACGAAGCAATCCTAGAACACTCACTCTCATTAGCTGGTGATTAGCTTCTCCAAATCATCAACGTCCAAATGCTGTATAACTCAGTCCCTAGATCTTATTTTGGCCAGTTCTTGTCTGGAAGCTCTCAGCTCATATTTCTATCCTCAATTTCAACTTTTTATTAATGGAGTCATTGGTTGGGAGCCGTTACAAAAGTTCTTTCTTTGCCATTCCCTGCAAAAGTGTCAGGGAGGTCACTTAGTTTCTGCAAAAGCAGCTGCCCTGACCTGAAGTGATTCTGATAACAAGTGAGGAAACTGTGGAGGGTCTGACTGAGTTCTGCAGCATGCAATTAGATTCGTTTTGGGTACAGTAACTTTACTACCAAGGCAAGTATCGTGCAATAGCAGTAACTTCTATTTAAAGAAAAGAAAATAAATATGAGTTTATGTCCTTCAACTTACAAGACAATAAAAAGTATTTTAGAAAGGCAAAATAGTTACATCAACAACAAACAACAATAGACCATTGTTCAATCGATAAACGTTAACACATCTGCACTGCTGCTACACATGAAAATCTTGTAATACTTTTAGAAAGCAAAATACTGTAAACCAGGAACACAAGAGGTTCCATTCTGTTCCATGACTAGAGTGTGCCCAAGTAATGGTTTTGTGAAGCACTAACACTAGCCCACAGTAACAAATTGTTAGAAAATAAATAGACATTAACCGAGTACTTGAACTAAATATATGGTAACGTATACACAGTTAATAAGGTTCAGTGGTTAAGCAAGAACACATTTCTCCTCACGGCACCTATCATCTCTTGTTACTATTCATGTCATTACTTAACCACAGGTCACTCAAATTCATTTTCCCAGGGTAACATTATAACCTTGAAGGCATCTGAAGCAGGCATAATAAAACAAAAAGGTTAATTGTGCATTCTGTCAGGACCATGTGGCATCAGGCCATGACCACCATTTGCCTGGTAAATCTTATCTCAGTTTTCTTTGCTATTTAAATTCTCCCTGGCTGAATGATAATTTTTCATTGTCTCAGCTGCCTAAAGGGTCAGTTTCAAAATAAAGTTTCAGGTTCTTTTGCTTAAAACATGGCTAAAACTCTTAAAATCTCTACCTTTGGCAATGCTTAATAAAGTCTTACATCCCTCTCACCTCCTAATTATTTCATGTTACTTGCTTTTGTAGTTTAAATGTAGTATGAGACTAGTCTCCTTAGCACACGGCTACAGGTGAATGCATAAACCAACTCTAGAATATATGCTTAACAAATTATTTTCCATGCTATCAGCAATCCAGAGACAATGAGGTTTGTGCACAATATAGAGAATGTTGAAACATTACGCACTGTAGCAAATTTTTATTCTTTCGTCAAATTCAACTCATACAGCAGAAAGCCCAGCCATGCCAAGGACAATTTAAGCCTTCATCACTGGGACCACTGTGAGCTGTATCCATAAGGGAGCTTGTGCATCTGAGACAGAGAATTGAGTCTTGAGGATTCAGAAGAGCAACACTTAGGTTGTTGAATAGCACCATCACTTACACTAAGGACTGAAACTGTCTTAAAACATAGTCGCAATAACCATATTGTGCAGGAAGAAGAAGGTGATGTTGACCTTTTATGTTACCGCTCTGGAGTTAGAAACAGGTCATGGTCAGTGTGAAGAATGGCATGAAGGTCTCTAATTCCAAAAGGAGCCAAGCTTTATGGGAAAAGAGGAGAATACCTCCCTGAGGAAGCCACACGCATATGTCAGTTAGAGGACATGCTCCTGAAAGACAGGGTAAAGTAGCTGGACCTCCTCAGTCTATGCAACACGCAGATACTAAGTCTTCCAATTCTGGCGCAAGTGCTGCTTTCATTAAGAGGTCAGAAGAGAGGCACCTGCCCATCATCGTTTCTTCATCTAACCAGTTTAAAGAGAAATCCTGAGTAGTTTGCCTGGAGCACCAGTTCATGCGTGTGAGCTCTATGAAGGGGTAGTCCCTCAACCCTAGCTGGTTTCTCATTCTGCATGAAGGCTTTATGAACCACCCTTCAGAAGCACCTTTTTCTGAGCATTATAAAGGGAACCTGAGAACTTAATTTTGCCTTTTTTATTCCCTCTGCAGGTAAGTTCTTATTTCACTTGAAAGTCCTTTACTTTTTCATATTATATTCCAACTATGCCACAGACAAAGACAAGAGAAAGTGGAACTAATTTGTGCCTGTGTTCCTTAAAGACAGCAAATGCTTTCTTACTCTGTTTAATACGATCCTGTGCAGCCAGGAGCAGCATCGTATTAAATGATGGAGCAGCCAGGCAAGGGTATTAATATTATCACTCTCTTCCAGTAATTAATAGCAACTCCTCTCATAGCTTTGATAAGCAAGGAAACACATTTCACTTCCTGGCCTTTCCTGCTTGTGAAATACTAATGGAAGAGAAACAGGTCCAAGTATCTTGCAGTGACCTTGTATTAGGACTGCAACTCTTTTAAACCCAGAATCAGCATGGAGCCAGTATGAATTTCCAGCAGCAAACAGTATGGGACACCCACTAAAAATTGAGAGAGTATGCTGCAAAATGAGGCATTTCAATTCTATCACAACACAATATTAAAGCCAATTATAGCACAAAAGATGCTAATGGAAAGTACTTAGGAGACTAAGCAAAACAATGACCAATTTTGATGGAAAGGTTTCTCTTAGTTACTAGTTTCCACTCCCAAGCACAGATACATCTGTCGAGATTTTGCAGCCTGCTTCTTTCCCTGTCACTTTCCGAGGTACCTAGAGATGTAGAAATGGAAAGCTAGGTACAAGCTTTCCTCCCCAGAACAAGAAAAAACAGGATACGGACTTAACATTACTGTCGTAGCCTCATTTTCTGAGGTAATTTCCATAAAATTCCTTGTCTCCTCTTACTCTCTATGGATGAGTGATACACATCCATGTGTAGCTTGGGGAGAGGTGTGGAACAGCCAAGGCAGACATTGTCTCAGATACAACTCTTCAGTGAGTCATGCCGAGACACTGCTGGCTGGAGAGATACTAACACAGTTTCACAAAACGGAAACAAAGCCTATGTTGAGACAGAAAACTGTCATCAGCCCAACACACATGAAAACCATACAATAAAGAAAAGAGCACGTTCAGTAGTAAAAACAATACAATAAAGATGGAGAATTTTGGTTTATGCTTGCAGTGGGCTATTACTAAACACCACCATATGAAATTATGAGTTTTAAATTAAAGTTCTCCCAGGAATGTGTATTTTTAAGCTTTCGGGTTTTTTCGTTTTTAAGAATTAAAAATAAAGGCACACGGATGCTGATTCCCAGCATGCAAGTCCCAGCAACTGGAAGAGATCTTACTTGTCATAAATATCTTGGCAATTATAAGGAACAAGAGATCAACATGCTACTGAAAACCATTTAAATGGCCAATAAGGTTTGAGTAAAATACTTTCAAGTATTTTTAATTATAACAACACCTACATTACAAGTGTAACGGGCCATGAGGAAGGTACTTGCACCACCGAAATACAAAGCTCTGCTGAAATCAGTGGGAGGTTTTTCACAATAGAGTAAAAATCTAGTAAGAACATCAGAAATTTAGTAAGGATATGAGGCTCATATGCAAAATCACAAGTACTCAAGATACGGTTTTCTTGTACGTGGCAAAGCTTTTGCTTAAGGATTTCTAACAAAGATGACAGTGAGCAGCAAATTAAATGCTAACCATGTATTAACATAACTTACTCCAACATCAGCCGCCACATTCATCCTCAGCTGGAAGACATTTATTTTCCTCACTTGCAACTTCCTCTCTTCAGCCATCGCCACAGGGATTGTTACAATCTATATTCACATATATATTTCAGTACAAAGACAGGATTCTGAAGTATTACGAAAGGCTGGTTTATGTGCATGCTAATGTACGCCTATGAATTATGTAAGTGCAAGGAGAGCCAAAAAATATATCATCGAATACCTTCTTACCTCTGTTCACATGTCTAACAGTATGGCTTCACAGTGGAAAGGTGACAGCCACAACTCACACATTTTAGGTTTGACTGCTGTTAAGTAGCTTCATGTCTTTTTGCTTCGGTATACCTGTTGGCAGGAGAGGTCTGTACTCCCCTGTAGGGGGATTTTCAATCTGAATTAATTACATATCAGATATGTAAGAGCAAAACACAAAAAAGAAAGCCGCTATGTGAGCTGTGAGATAGCAGTGTTTGTTCTTTCTGGTTAAATAACTTGGTTTATTTTAATCCAGATGGCCACAATGGTGGTCTACTTCTCTATCAACAAATACCTTCCTTGTTTCTTCTGCATCCACTGAGATACTTCTCAAAGCTATAAATAAAACAAATTCCAGTTTTCCTCTCATGTAGGTTTAGTAACAGATGCAGGCATGTATCTGTCTTCAGACAAGTTGATAATCCTCCACAAAATCAGTTTGTTAGGACTTTGCTCATCTATACTGAACTAAGCTTCAACTGCACAGTTTAGAATATTTAACTGCAGAATGCTGCAACAAAGACTTTTTCCTGCTTTTTACTATATTTGTAAGACATTTGATATAATCAACAGATCTTATAGCAGTTACATTAAACATTTTTACTTTTTTCACTTGCAAGACACTGTCATGCTTTTTCCTTCTTTCTCATGGCATATTCCAGCCATTACAAGTTACAGGTGTTACATACTCAGCTATGGACAAAGCATGTGAAATTTTCTTTTGATTTCTGGGTTTTACTCTTTCAATTAAAACAGTTCTCTAAAAACATCTCAACTCACTATGCCCTTTACAGAGAACATAGAAGCAGATTTCCTGACTAACTAGAAAAGATTTTGTATGACTAATTGGATAAATTTGGATTGCCCCTCTATAGGTCTCTCTATTTTGGAGCCAAACACCATCAATTATATTTTGACAGAGTCTTATGGTCAATGAAGTATCTCCTGAGCACAGCACTGCAGCACAGAATGCTTAAACACCAGATTTGATGCTGGGCAACTTCCCTGCAAGAACAAAAGAGATTCATGATATTTTAAGCACATGAGAATTCATCACTGATAGAATTTGGTTTAACAAATGAGTACCTTTAACTCAGACTTAAATTATGATTCAGAAGACAGATGAAAGCTGAAATGCAAACTTAAACCAGTGAAGAACAGAAAATTCATAAAATAATCTTAAAATGGCGATATAGAAAAGCTTTCCTACTTATACTTTCCTACTTATAATTCTTTGAGTTGTAAATACAGATAAATTCTTGCAAGTCCAACATGTGAAAGCTTAACACGAGAGCTCAAAGCGCGGAAAACAAGCCTACATAGTGATTGCTGTCAGAAACCATTAACTTCACCTGCCAAAGAGCCATGGTTGTAGCTGAAACAATTCCCCAGAACACAGTTCACCAGTTAGAAAGAAAGGCTGCACACTTATCGCTGAATTCCTCTGCTAGGATTTTATGCAGTGCTGAGACGTACAGAAATGTCAATAGATGAATTTTCCCACTTACTGCTGCGTTACCCTACGTGGGTGGAACATACCCACGTAAGCAGCACTGTTAGAGCTGCCATATGACCACCTCTGCCTTTTGTATTAATGTAGGTGCAGAAGCTAAACTTAAAGGGATGGGGAAGAATATAATTCTTGGAATGTGAACATCTCATTGTATATTCGCAGACCACCAGGAAAAACACGTAGTTTGATAGATAGACAGATAGATAGATAGATAGATAATCTTCAGCTGGCTCACCTAACCAGAATGAAACTTCATAGTTTAAAGATCATTGCAAACAAGCAGTCTACAAAATACTAGATTGGCCTAAAAATTAATTACACTCAGCAGG
>NW_010433118.1:170893-171447 GCF_000710305.1 Buceros rhinoceros silvestris
TTGATTCATCAAGATTAGTGACTAAAATGCCTGCAGGGGATAGATATAATCTTTCCTTAGAAATGAAATAAAGATGATTCCAAGCGCCATGCTTTGAACATATAATCAATATACCTTGTACCAAAATTTCCATAGAAAACTTCCTTAAAATAATATCAGCCAGTATAATTTTGTGAGGTCTGAAAGAAGGGTGGACAATAGGAAAACCTACTTTGAAATGTGACAGAGGTATCCCATTAACCTGGATGGGTATGGCTAATTTTATCACCGTACGCACACACTTTCCAGTGTCTTAGCAGGAGTCATGTGCTATGAAGACACACTGGAACAGAACAGACTTAGCAAGGTTTATCAACTGGAAATGAGAACACTTAAACTTGATGGACACAACGTTCTACAATAAAAAATGCCCAAGAAGTCTTCGAAGATGTTTAAGCTACTGCTTTTACAATAACAATATCGATGCACAACTAATTTGATTAGGAAAGTGACAAACACAATCCACCACTTTTAATTCTTTTTTTTTTTTTTAATACCCCCCCTTTTGCCTTTTT
>NW_010433118.1:171543-178001 GCF_000710305.1 Buceros rhinoceros silvestris
CCAGCCACTCTTGCCTTTTTCATGAGGCATCCATCCATTCAAAAGACACTAGAGAAAACAAATGAGGTAAATGATGATTTCAATATCTGTTCCTGACTATGGCTTCAATTCATCTTCAAATTTGAGAATTCCAGTATATTTGGGCTAGAAAATTAGGTTGCTGATATTTGAAAAACAAATAATTTACAAACTGACAGATTTTCTGCTTCTTACAAAGACTGCACAGTACTGTGTCTTCATTTTCTAGCAGTTCTTCCATACAATTTACAAACCTGTGCACTGTCTGTTCCTAGATACCAAGGGTCTTAAGCTTAAAACCTCAGAGGCTTAACAGCATAGAATCAATCCTTCATTTTTATTCTATCTATCTCTTTGATGACTAAACGAGCAACTTCAGACAGTGGAAGCAAGAAATTAAAATTAAAAAAATACACCTAGTATTTGGTTTATTAGTGTGGATTATTTTGAACTGTATACAGCTACTCTCTGATCATAGTTCTAACTACTAGCCCTTAAAAGAGCGACTGAGCAGCAAAAATCTAAAAAATGTAAATGCCAACTGTAAGAGTGAAAACATCTAAAAAATTATAAATAGGATAGATGCTTAATGACAACTGAAAATTTGTCTATGAAGAAGGTGATACTTCTAAAGATCCACAGTCTGAGGAGAAAATGGGACTGAGCTGCTCTATGTGCAGTCAGTTCTCAAACGTCACTGTCACAACAGGGTTTTAAACAACAGGAATTCTAAAATTCAAACTAAAAATGGAGAGGAAGAAGACAGAGAACACAAATTTAGGTATATAATTCCTAAGTCAACAATGCCTTTATCACAACTTGCAAATGAGATTCAGAAAGCCTTCTGAACATTTTTGCTGCAATGGAACTAGCTCATGATAAATCTATGAAACTATTATAAATATAATAAAAGTACCTAAACCACGGGTAAATGACACTTAAATTTGTGACTCGCATAAATCACACATTGCTACACATCAGTTATACGCTTTCTGTGGCATGAAAAATTATGAGACTTCACATAAAACACTGAAAGAAATAGTTCTTCAGACCAACGTTTAAAGTGCTGTAAAAAAGGTCTTAAGATGCCTTCAAATTGATTGCACTCAAGTGTGAACTCCAGCTATTAGTATATAATCAGCTTTATGAATTTCTCTGTATCATTCATCTTAAATTCTCTCAGACTCAACACAATCAATAAGAAAAGTTTCTCCAGAAAGATGCAGTACCTGCAAACAGCCTCTCTTAGCATGAAATTAAAGTCGGGCTCCTGTGCATAGGCTCTCCCGGGGACACTCCTCTTGCGCATGTTCCGGGACATTGCCGGTTCCTTTTTCTGACTTGGACAAATGACTTCTCACAAAGGGCTACTCAGGAACTGAGCTGCTTTTTAAAAAAGCATTAATGTGGCCCCACACTGTGCAGTCAGAGACTCTTCTGCATGAAGCCTTCATTACTCATACATTTCAAATCTGTTGCATAGCACACGGGACATCAAAACTCATCATTCTGTCTGGTCCTCTGTTTCAAAGTCCACAGAGCTACTGTTTCCACTTGCTTCTGGGGAATACAGGCATTTTCTTCACCACATGTTTGCTAGTGTCTGACCTACATCATGAAGAAGAATGAATCTTCTACTAATCCACATCCTAATAGCCAGACTTTCTTAAACCCCAAACAGGAAAGCCAGGCATGTGACAGACATTTTTCCTTCCCCCACCTTTTGTTTAATATTCTTGATCCTCAACTTCTTTTTCATATCCTTTTGTTCTCTTTGCAAAAATATATCGGAGGGAAATAATGGCATTTATAATAATCCTCTGTGTTCATAAATTACAAAGGTATGACCTGCTAGTACTCCGATTATCTGAGAGCTAGGTATCTCTGTTGTAGTTTTTAATGCAATAAACCTTTTAAATCAGCTTTAACAGAACTCAATCAGAATGTACTTACAGTAAGTAATAGTCTGTACTGGACCTGCAACTTGTTTATTGGAATACCGTCATCTATGCCACATCGAATTGTGAAACCAAAAATTATACAGTGGATTTCGTTTCTTTCCAAAGATTTTCTTCTTAAGCTGATTTGGGAGCCTATAGACATAGAGCACCACGTAACTGGAGCTTTCATCTTCTCAATTAGCAAGAAGACTGGTTCTGACTGAAAACTTCATTACACCGGACAGGCATCTTCGGGAATCTGTATCAGGTGTTTTCCAATTTAGGGGTTTTAGGAAATGTATTTATAAACGGTTTTGTATTACCAGTGGCATACTGGTGGCTAGACCAGGCAGCTTGGAAATTCAGATAGGAAAACAGTTTCCTGATACCCAAGAAGACCTCTCTCACCCACACATTACTCATGTGCCATTTTAAACTCCTCAGTATTTTCAAAATTGATTCATTGCTGCTTTATAGGCTCAATCGACTATAAGCTCACTGTGCTTTTCAGGCAAACATTCAATGCCTGATGAAGAACTCAGTTCTATTACTCACCTTAGGAAGTTCATCACAGAGTCAAGACCAGGATCTTTAGTCTCAGTTACAACACTGTTTTAGTGAATAAACAAAGACTTTCTTTGCAAAATGCTTTGAATTCTAGAGATGAGGATATGTATAAAAGTTTGCACATATGTGTGACAAATTTGCATTTTTTTCATAGTATTTTCTTCTACTGTCTCCACAGGATGCAGAAATATAGGGATTGAAATCCTCACCTCAGACACCTGCTGGATTATTTGCCTCTGTACTCCCACAGCTGACGATGCCCCATGTACCTGCTGCATCCATCACATAAAAGTGAGGCCCGTGGTGAACACTGTGATGAAATTAAAACCTTTTGCTCTCAACTATTCTCCTAAAAAAAAGTTGAAAAAACGAAGCCTTCTGTTCTCCCACCCCCACGTGACCCCAAAAACCTCACATAAACATTTATTGGGGAGTTTCTTTATGAGATTATTTTCTTAAAGGAGAGGAGACATAGCTGTAAGACCCTTTACTACCCCCATTCCACTGGGGAATTTATTTTTTAATTTTTCCCACCTGGGGAAGCTCAGGTGTCCCTATTCTAAATACTCTAAATCATAATGAACCATCATCAAAACTAAATTTTGTGAGAAATATTTTGCCTTGCTTTGATTTCAAATATGATTTTTCAAAATTTTATTTAAAATTCTTGACTAAAAGAATTTCAGTATTTGCTTCCTCAATAAGCACAAGTTACCATTCTGGATATGGAAAGAAGACACAGAGAGCATTTTCCCTTTTCCTGCTCGGTTCCCTCAGCATGGACTGTGCTCGTGGTTTCCAGTTCATGAAGAACACAATACCAAACACGTGCTGGATTTAAGCATATCCAGGGTGCTCTCAGGGGTCCACAAGGCAGATTTTTTTTTATGAGCATACATGTACAACTACTTTTAAAGACACTGGGTCTGATGTCCTGCCACTTGAGCAGTGAGGTGAGGAGCCACTTGAAACATTTATATGGCTTCCATGCAATCTGCCTGTGAAGGACTTGACACTCGATTTTGATTTGCACACACATCTTTTTTCACCAGATACATGGATCAAATTTGCAGTTACCAAGGTTTTCTTTCAGCATTTAAATATTTCCCATTTTATTTTTTAATGCTATGTAAAATTTCACAGCAATATTTTGTTCACAAATTGTTCAGAATTTCTCTGCTTGCTTAGCTGCAAAACATCATTATTTTCATTTAGCAGCCAACAGAGGAAACAAATTCTAAGAGATTTTGATTAATTTTCATAATCCTTTTTTAAAGCAAACTGATTTAGACATGGAAAAACAAAGAGTGAAACAAGTTTACACAAGTGTTTCTCCAGGACAGAAACAGAAAATTTCACGCTCAGTATGGACTGAACTATTAGGAAGAGATCGTATTGTTTATTAGACTTGTGTCAGCTTCTGTAACAAAGGACGATGCCACCTTACAAATCTTCTCTATTTCCATGGACCAGGAAAGCAATGCCACTGTCACCACCATGAGGTAATCCTTCTTCCATTGTTTAAATTAATGTACTTCTCAAATCTGGATTCCAGATCTATGAAGTGTGCTTATTCCTATCTAAAGCACTGCTTATGTTCCTAACATATTTTGCTGAATGTTATTTCTGTAACGGATGCATGCTCCTCATCAGAACCATTGCTGCAGCTCAAATAACCACGCTAAAACTTCACACGCGCTGGCTCAGACCCTGACCAACAGCACGGCATCGGGGAGCTCAGCGCAGGGCAGTCAGAGGAATATTCACCAGGGGAACAGGCAGGCGTGGGGACTACACTGACAAAGACACTATTTCTGGGGCAGCGTTACTCACTGAACACTAGATCAGATAGCTGCATGTTGGCTACCACCACAATTTGGACCTATCTCAGTATTCTGGTGGGAGGAGGAGTGCTCTTTTCCTTTTTTACAGGTTATTAGTTAACCGCAAAACCAACACTTGTCTTGGAAAATATTAAAGCGCAGGTAAAAGCCTAAAATCTGCTCTTATGCATTCTTAATAGCTTGAGCAATATTACCGACACACAACACACAATGGCAGATACGCTTAGAGGTTTTACTGGAAAGTGTGAACACATTAAGAAATAAAAAGATTGAGAATACGATACTCATCTTTTTCATTTAATCCCATTTACGAAATTGACGGGAGGATCACTTACTTACAGGAAAACCAGCAAAGTTTTGGTTTAGTCTATATAGCAGAAATAAACGCAATTGGCAAAAGAATTGGCTAGAGTTTTTTAAACAGTCATCTCAATATCGCAGACATAAATGTCTGTTAGAATTATGTAAGAATATACGGCGACTAAACACAATGCTTAAAATAAAATATATTCTCATCTATATTTATGGCATCACAAAATCACTGGCCCACTTCAATTTAAGCATGAGAGAATGAAATCACATCCTCAAAAGAATTAGTTAAACAGTCCTAATCCTTCATCTTCTAAATCCAGCCCTACCTCCCAGCCTTCACATTGTTTAATCTGAAAAGCAAAGAGGACTGTCATTTAGTTCTCTGAACTCCACAATGATTAACTCTTCAAAATGAGAGCGTAAGGCACAGACTGAAGATTCAAAGAGATTTAAGATTTCACATCCGACTCAGTATTTTAACTAGAGGTGTGCCTAACCATTTAAGCTTTGCTAAACAACAGCAAATACCAGTCTCTACTGGATGCAAAAACTACAATACTGGCCACTCAGAAACTCAGCTGGGTGTTTTAAGTGAAAGAGAATCCAGACAAACAGATACCGAAGGAAGAACAAGTAAGGGAAGATAGTCAGGAAAGGGTTCAGGAGAGCGGGAAGCGAAGACACGTAAGAGATCAGGACGGAAGACACACAGGGGCAGTGTGAACTCCAGGGTGCTGGGAATTTGGCCTGTGCTCCTGCTATGTCTATATGTCACAATATGTAAGGGTATTGCTAAAGCAAGTTCAGGATTGACTCTCAAACGGGTCACTTAGAGATATGCACAAGCATCTTACTGGGTGCCAGCTCTATTTCCTGGCAATATTCTCCTCCCATCAATAGCCAGCAACTAAGTTCAACGTGAGGAAAAGCACCTGCTCTAAAAAGGTGGTGATAACACGTATCCGTCAAACTGGTCAGACCCATCTGAAACGCATGTTCAGACCACCTACCTTCAAGAAAAAATAACACATATTGCAATAGGCACAGGAAAGAGTCAGGCTAAAAAACCAACCACGTTTAGTTTGGTAACGCAAAGATTCAGTGGGGACAGGATCAGTCAATATATATTTATAAAATGAACCTGATATAAGAACAAATACGCATAAACTGAGCAGTATTGTATGTGCTACAAACAATAGCAGTTCAGTACAGAACAGGCATGCAATAGCAACAGTTGGACAACTATTCTACAGTGGGCATGATCAGATTATGGGAGGATTATGTGCCATGATTGCTTCTGAAACGGTGGGGGATGAAGCCTCTTGGCCTCATTTTAGACCCTAAAATTTATGGGCAACAAATATCTGTCAAATAAGTAGAGCAATTCAAGAAAACAGAAAGAGTGAGCTGAATTATCCGATTTTAGTATGAATTACAAATTATTCTCTGCCATATGCATGTTGGTTTGTATTTATCATTGGACTAACATCCATATTAAAATGCCAGGTTATTGTAAATAAAGACTCTGTGTCTTTTAGATTTAAAACATTATTAACTACTCAATAACCTTGACAAATTGGAGGGGAGGGTTCTGAAGAACCTAGACAAAATAATGAAGCAGTGAGTTTTTCTCAGTGCACAGTATTTCATTTCATTAGAACTTCATCAATGCCAATACCGCTCCAGTAGCATGTGCCAGCCTAATGATAAAAGGTTATTTCCCATTTTATATACTCCAGATGGCAATGATTCAGAAAGAATCTCACTCTCTAGTTCA
>NW_010433118.1:178194-182951 GCF_000710305.1 Buceros rhinoceros silvestris
AATTGACATTTCTCATCCTGCCAGCACTACAATGGATCATGATGCATGTGCTTCACATTGCAGTTGCCAGTATAATTGTCTTATTACAAACACACTGATTGAGAAAATAAGTATAGCACTGCAATAAACACTAAATATGTCACAAAATATGCAAAAGAGGGCGCACAAGGAAATGCAGGCAAGTCTGGAATGGGAAAATATTGCTTGTTATTTTGCAATGCTATAAATTGCAGCAATTCAGTACATGACTACAAGAGCTGAATGAACCCCAGAATATCTGAAGTATTTTTACAAAGGAATACTCACTGAAATACGAAACTAGTGAAACGAGTGGTCCATTATTCTTTCCGGTATACTCTAAAATTGTCTTCAACAAATTATTCAGAAACAGACCCGAATGGCCACAGTGAAACTCAAATATTTAAAAAACTCTTAAGTTTCCCTCACTCTTCATCTTTAACAGTTTCTATAGTAAATTCACAGCAATATCAATATAACATACTCTCCCACTATTCATTACTGCATAGTCTAAGATGAAATGAGCTCTTTTATCCGTAAAGGGTTGAGACTAAGATGTAAGAACTGAATTTGACAGACATTTGCCTTTTAAGGAAGATATTGGCAGTTGCGTTGTTTTGGGGGGTTTTTCCTCCAGTTTGAGAATACGAGCATAACAGCTACAGACATTTACAGTACTTGAGAGGATTAAGAAATACTTTGTCTTGAACAAAATTAACATTCTGAGATACACTTGCATTCAACATGCCAAGGCGAGGGATCTCCAGTGCAGACCACTATTAACACAGATCCACTTTGATATACCATAATTGTAACTGTAATTTTGAAGTTAGTCAACCCCCTGGCTTTTTAATCTACTGATTACCTTGCTCTGCCTTACCTGCCTTTCAGAAAGTAGTCCAGGTGGTCAGAATTTTGAAGTTTCTTAGTGATTTTTCATCTTACTGATGGAAAAACCAGTAAGATTTTTCTTACTGATTCCTTAAAAAGGAATATACACAAAGGCTCACTGTTATTTGCTTATCATCTACACATGATTTACATGATTGGCATTCTTATGGTTAGTAAGCCGGAAGGAATCCTCCAACTGAAGACAAACAGAACACAGCAATAAACTCACACCCAACTCAGCGCCTCTGACAGGGCTTCAGGATGAAGGATGAAACTTACAGCTACAGACAGAAAAAGGTCACCTTCTGCTCAGGTGAGACAGTGTATCAACCCCTGCCACGTTCATTCAATTAACAGACTCTGCAGCTTGGAAACAGATAAGGGAACTACAACTTAATGATCTAATCGGTATTCCTAGAGAAGGAAAACTTCGTTCAAAACACAGTTTGCTCGGATTTCCAATGCAGGCACAATGTACAGCAGGATGTGCTTTCTCTGCTATGCGCCTGCATGAAAAACCGGACAACTAAATCCCACAAATAAAAAAGAACAAGAAGGAGGATTAAAAACGCATGCAGAAAAAGGAATGTCATGTTCTAAACTGCAGCACAACCTCCTGTGCCAAAACAAGAGACTACAGGAATCTCTGTTCCCTTACAGTGTTAAGCCTCATCATCTCACATTTCCTCTTAACCACTTTTCTCATGACAAATGCAACTCTTCCTCGGCATGACACTTCTTCCTTCCTATCTGGAATGGTGGTGAAAACCAAGAAGAGTAAAATCCCTTCTCTAGAAGAAAGCAATCGAACTGGGTTTCAGTTACCATGAAACAGAATGATGCGGAAGAAAAATCTTCTCCAGGGTACATGTAAACTAAGAATCTGTATCAACAACCTGAAGTACTCAACGTTCTCTACAATGGGACTTCTTCTGAAGAGGATTTGTAGTTCCTCTGCATCCTTTTGCAGCATATCCTTAGTTATCTGATTGCCACAGGAGAAGCTCATTGTTTCATGCAACACAACACTCTATTGACATCCTTTGGACAATGTTTTCAGAATGACCTATCTGTAGTTATTATACCACATGCCTGGAAGATAACGGATGCTTTCTGAAACATGTATTTAATGAACAATTTGACTGAAGGGTGGCAGTGCCCAATTAATAAAATCTGAGATTATGAGGCAGGCACTATGTATAGAAAAAAACCCACATCACATGGAAATGATCACTGAAATCAATCTGCATCTTCTTTCTGTATCTGCAAACTGAAGCACACGTTATGACCAAAGATAATCACATTAAGATTTTTGGCAACGCTTTGCAATAAAAGCTGTCTGAAATAGTAGACAGTAATTGTTACTAAATTGTAACAGAGAATCCCTATGGAGTTAGGAATTACAACCGTATTAATCATATAAGTTCGGCATGATTAATGACACTAAAAAAAAAAAATCAAAATTTTAAGCAATAAACCCCTTATGGGCAAAGCCTATGGTAACTGTTAGGTTCATTCCTTCCACAAGCCAGATACAGTCAATTCTTATTGCTGCATTTTTAGCACAGTCACCTGGCACCTCTCAGGAGCTGGTGAGGATCCGGCCCACCAATTTTCCTGATTTATTTGAACAGTTTGAATCATGTCAGATGACTTAGAACTGCAACTTCCTTCAACGCTTTCTTCATCCTCAAGAAGGGAAATGCCTATTCTTCTCCAGGGGACATTGCCTCTGTTAGGTCTATATCCAAACTCATTGAGAATCCTAAGCATTTCCTTCCAACAGGAGTGAAGAAAGACCTCACAGCCGACCTTACTGATACTGACAGACCACAGCCAAGCATCTTTTATTTTTTAAATCCTTTTTTGCCTCTTAGCAAGTTCCATTACAAGAAAATGCAAAAGTAACATCCATGTAGCTGAAACAAACTTCTTAAGCCTTCAGGGCATAAATCCCTGAGGATGCACCTGTAGAGTAGCTACCAAAATGTACTATCAGAGTAAGGGATGAATAATTAGAAGAACTAGGTCTACAAAAGAAAAACAAAACAAAAAGAGCCTATAAAGGAAAAACAAATCCCATCTTGTTCTCTGACTGTTTAACATAATCAGAGAAGCAAAACTCCAAGACAGTTTGCAACTAAACAGCTTTTCAGCTTTAAATATACTCATTCACTGCAACTTTTAATAATCATGCTCACGGATGAAAACACCCACCCAAAACATTTTGATAAAAGATTAAAACAAAATTTTTAAGTTGCCCTGTCCAATTTTGAGCACAGACAAACAAACGAACTGCTGCATGGCCTGTTACGTTAGAACAATACTGTGAAACAATTACAAGTTCTAAGATAAAATTAAAATTACCATAATAATTCTCCTGTGAAACAATCCAATCTGTGCAGACTACAAATTGCTACTAGGTTGAAGAAATGTATTACCACCTCAAGTCAGGCAGATAAATTATTCTATTTCCATTAGTTAGTGGGGGTACTTAAGAGGTTATGCAGAGCAGGATGACGAACTGATTATATTTACAAATTATGTGTTGGTCCCATTTAAAGACCAGCTCTCTACTTGCACACCAGCATTAGAAAGCCAGCTATGCCACCGGTGAATAAAGATATGATTCTACAACAGCTGACAAGCGCACAAGTCCCAATCTATAGGGCCCACCTTCAGATACAGCAGGCGGTATCAAGTCAGAGCCATCTTTGTGCCCGTTTTCCGAAGCTGTTGCCTGTACCATTTCCTTTAGAGTACTTTAGAGAAAGCCCTTTTCTCCTCCCCGCCTCATACACATATGAAAAACAGAAAACCTTGCTTTCAAATGTAGACCAGACAGAGGATTCCCCTGTTATTCTGCTCAGAGGGATGACATGCAGGATTTCAGGTTCTTAACCCCTGTACCACCAATCCGTACGTCTGTACTACTTAAGGCCCCAAACTCCTCAAAGGTACCTGAAGCCATCCTTTCCTTCTGCCCTTCATGAGAGCAGACAGCACACCAGTATCTTCAAAAGGCTGAGCACTTTTCTGGATCAGATTTTATGTGCTTCTAATTACAATGGGAGTGTAGGCTCCCTGGTTTAGTTTGTTGTAAGATTGTAAAGGTAAAACTTAAACTCGGTCAACCAATGCTCCTTTGAAGATTCCAATCATGCTCATAAAAGAGAATTATCACTATCAAGACCATTTAGTTTTATGTCAGCTTTTTAATCATAGTATTCCCTCATGGTTTAATTTGCTCTGTACCTAGCACCATCAATCTGAATACACATCACTGCCCATTAATGAACCATTTACAGTTTTGGTAGTTTTATAGTACAGGAAAATTATTAATACAAGCCATCTAACAGAAAAACAAGCACAAAAATCATGATCATAAACGCACGTTTCTCCCTGATCCATTAGTAAAAAGGAACAGTCTATAATCTGCAAATTGCGTATCAGATATGGCTTTTAGTTTACACTCATATGACAAAAGCAACCACAAGTGTGATATGATCAGTAAACTCAAATGGCACAAATCCATGTCATGTCATCTGGGTAGTGACTTTAATCATGGAATCAGAGGATCAGTCTTAACTAACATTATACATATTGATGTGAAAAACGTGTGTCTTTTGACTCTCCCAAGAGAACTGCTTGCTTTTGAAGTAATTAGTCTCAAAGTGTAGGCAACACGCGGATGCCTGGGATGAACATACGTTCGACCGACCACCAGCTGTGAAAGGCACATGCAACTGAGGTTTCAGAACTTTCCTGTCATTTCCATTTCACATCTTCTTCCTTCCCAGGAAGCAGTAATTAATAAAAGTTGCCATTGTACAAAACTACAGGGAAAG
>NW_010433118.1:183078-187610 GCF_000710305.1 Buceros rhinoceros silvestris
AAAGAGAAGACTTTAAAGAGAGACTGAGTCACTGCGTTGGTGGAGAAAATAACTCTGTTAGACAATCCTATAGCTCAAACCAGGTTCATGCCTTAAAAAGAGTCTTTAAATTTACCACAGTCATCCATGACAGACCCTAAGGTAACATCTCTTCTTTGCCAGTTTTATTCTTGCCTGTTCTCCTTCCCTAGAGTTTTCTTTTCCTCAGAGTTTAACATCTCCAAGCATTTTACTGGGACATAATTTCCATTTACACAGATCTCTGAATTACTGGGTTCAAAAATGTCAGTGACAGTGCTGTTTCAAAGGTGACTCTCTGTAGTATTTTCTACTGTAAGGATTCAAGATCTTTACCACGGCACTATCCTTCTCTCACAGGTATTTCCTCCATTTCCTTTTTAATATTCTTTTGATATACAGATATTATGAAATGAAGACAATCTATTTAAAAGACAAAGCCACACAATCTGAAGTAGGGCATTTTTTCCGTATTCAGCATTAGAAGGATGAACCTGGCTTTTACATGAATAAACGAAACTCTGAAGACTTCTATCCCATCAAAATTAAAAAGAAAACTTGTTTTGGTAGGAAACATGGCAGAAAGAATTACTGATATTCTAAAAAGCACTTAGTTATATGAAAGGCCTTCTTTTTGAAACGTAAGAGTTTTCAGATTATGTGGAGCCATTACTATATGCTTCTTCCAAGTATATCAATAGTAAAGTCCATTGACAAGGACAGAAATAGTTTACAGAACTGACAAAATGAAGTGGTCTAATAAGCAAAGGCAATCTTCCATTTTAGTATTTTAAAGGACACAGGAACTTCGAACACATATACAGCAGCGATCTACAGTTTTATGATTGCAATCTAGACCGAGGCTTGTCACCTTTAAACATATTGCCCAATCTCATATTTTCGGCAAAACACTGTAAAATTTATTCTGACACTTTTGATTGGAAGGAGTTCCTAATGGGTCAAGTAAGGGATTAACCTCACATCGCAGGACACGGGAATATCACAGTTTTCTTCCATCAGAAAAACCCTTCCCAAAGCAGGTCTTCTGTAGCTGTCAGTAACGATGTAGCATCTAATTCTAGCCATGTTCTCATTTCAAAAGCTCTTCAAGAGAGATACTACCGAGCATTGTTAACCACAGCAGTTCTTCTCTAAGCACATTAAATTTAACCAAAAAACTTCTCCTGGAAGAGTTTCTCAGAGGCTACTTATTAGAGCACAGGCAACTGAAGTGACCCAGGCAACTGGGACCATAATTGTTTACTATTCTTCATGAAGACTACTGTGGAACCGTATCTAAATTTATTAACAACAAATAGGTCTAATCTGAGCACAATTTTTTAGTTATGTGCAAGCAAATAGTACTCCTTTGGCACTTCACTCATTCTTCAACTGCCCACACATGTAACTGTCAGGGGTTGGTGGACTACAATTGGTGCCTGTGAGTATGATGAAAAAATCTTGGCTGAATCTACTTATCTTAACTCTTCAGCTGGATACCTTTCACATTCTACCTTGTGATCTCAGACCATCCTTGCCAGTCTTTATTGGTATATGTAGGCCATTATTTTCCTTTGGGAAAGACGAACACAGAACAGCTGTTCAGCATTCCCGCTTTCTCATCTGCTATACCCCCTTCTATCCTCCTTTCTTCCACGTGATTTTCTGTTTAAAACTACTTTTCGTAGTTTTATAGTCTTTGTAAAAATACCATAGTTGTGTTTATATATATACACACACACACATCCATCCATCTATCCATCTATCTATCTCATATCCCCAAACAAAAAGGTGACTAAAGTATGAAAGAGTTTGGTCTTTCACATAGGTGGTAACCGTGGCAAGCTATGAAGAAAAAGTGATGATGACCTTACAGTGTAATCAGGGCAGGTTCTTTCCTGAAAAACAGCTCAGAATTAAGAATATAATGTCAAAAGAAAACACTAAAAAATATATTCTTGTAGACCACAGCTAAATAATATCAAATGGCTTGACTTAAGGAAAAAATAAACCAGAGGAAAACACATTATTTTCTGCTGATCTTTGCAGATCTTTTTCTGGCAGATCTGCTGATCCTTCTGCTGGTCCTTGGAATTCAGGTATCTATCACGTCTAGCAAAGGAATCTTTTTATTAAATATGTGTAGGAATGCGTTGGTTTTGGATAGTCTCTTTACCTTATATGGCATCAAGGAATTGCAGAATAGCATGTGACACATCTGTGACTTTCCTGATTTCCCAAGTTCAAAAGAAACCAAACTATGGCAAGTTCCCCAGGAAAGAAACAGTCAGTACTTCAACTTTGCATGTTCCAATGCAATTTTAAAAATACATCTATGAGAACAGCAAACCAGCAATAAGTATCAGATGTTCTCCTGACAACCCCAGGTCCCATCCACCTTGTGAACATCTTACTGTACATGACTGCACAGCTCTTAGACAGCCACACTACTCAGTATTAAACCTGGCTCCTACGTCAGCACTGCCCTTCCATAAATCTAAATATGTTTTACAATGGAGAATTTTCTGTAGCTAGAAATACCTGCAAAAGTATACCTATTATTGTGCAAAATAACATGCACAGAGCTGTGAACTTCAACGGGCACAGGATTTCAGAGTACATAACCTTCAAACACGAACCTCAATCTCTTTAAATAGCAGTAGCAAGGGAGTCTGTAATCTCACCAGAATGAGGTTTTCACTGTCCTCTGACACAGAAGGGTCTGTAAACCCAGTCACTACATCTGCACAGAAATCCCTGCTCTTGCCCTCAAACATGATGTCGTTTGGAACACGCTTCCAGGAGCTTCCTTCAACATCAGTGGGGATCTCTCACTTTGGGAATGGAGCAGCCATATAACAAGAGGGATGATGGATACATGCCACTCACTACCTAATACGGACAGGTTCTGTTTGCTCAGGACCATGGTATGGGAGTGCAGAGAATATTCAAACCACGGTTCTACTGCAAAAATTAATGCACAGAGGGGATTATATGCTGTGTGTGAACTTGTATATAGGGCTCTAGGAACCTACTGTTAAATTGTGGTGAAAATGTTAATTGTTTTTATTTTAGGCACTGCCTTGTATATTTTAAAAGACAGGGCAGACCTAAGGATTGCACTGTAACCTAGTGCTAATTTGGTGCTAAGCTGTATACATTATGCAAAGGAAAAAAACCCACTATCGCCTACTAAATTGTAGTACTAGCTAGAACAGAGGAAGCAGAGTATCATTTCATGCTCCGATAAATCAGTAAAAGGCAATAGTTACAACCTTCCAGAAATACAAGCACGACGCATACTGTCAGCACATAAATAAACACAAACCAAACCCAGGATTTTCTGAGCACACAGACAGACATGTTTTTTTTCTGTGGCAGACAGAAATTACCTGCTTCCCTGGACCCTGTGAAAGAAGCTTTCATCAGCTAAGAGCTGCCATGAAACACCAGCACATGATTTACTAGTGCACTGGGTTACTGAAATACGGCCGGCTCTTAATGTAGCTTCAGCGCCTGAAGAGTCCACAGATCAGGAGCTGCATGTACCTCTACGTGCATCTTTAATAATGCCTGAAGCAAAGCAATCCATTGCTCTCTAAAAGCGTTATGCAAGTCAATACACATCATGCCATATAGTCTACTTTATCTTCTGAACCTTGCATGACTTACGTTTCAAGTTTACACTGGTTCTGCACAGTCCTCTGCAGCCACTCTGACCTCATCGCTTTTGCTCTTTCCAAATTCTGTATGAAAATATGTATTTCAACATGACAGTTTCTAACTCGAGCATGAGAATGGTAGTTTTTGAAGAAAACTGAGATAACACATTCTTTGAAGATATTTCTCATGTGTATGTACTTTCAAAACTGCTGTATTCATACCCAGGATAGTGGAAAAAAATGAAGCCTGGTATGAAAGATTATAAAATTCCTTTTTCTTCTTCTGGGTCAAACAACAGGAAACCAGCATATTTAGTTCAAAGTAGTCCAGGAACGGAGTGGGATCAAACTTCATATACAACTTGAGGCAACCTCCTCTTTAGGCTTAATTTCACGGATTTAGTAAAACCATTCCTTTCTTTCCTGCCAGATGAAAACCATTCACATGAAAGCTCCTTGATCTTACTTAAAGTAGCGCTTGACAGTTCTGAGCAACAATTAGCGATGAAATATGTACCTAAGTGTCATACATGCACATAAATAAAAATACTAATATACTCACCCCATCAGTGTTAATCTCAAAGAAACTTCATCCTTTTACTCTGTCAATTCTAATCAAAAGACAAGATCGATACCCTAAGCGTTAGGTCAAAGCCCTGGTAAAACAGTATTCACACCACGTCCTGAGGCTCAGCGAGTCCAGCCAAGACTCTGCCCAGCACACCAAGAGCGGCAGCTCCAGAACTGATGCAGACAGACATCAGCCCCAACTCTCTTACATAACACTCTGGAGAGACCCCCCCGCACTCAAAGACTCTGGTGGAAGGGACCCCATGCTGGAGCAGAGGAGAA
>NW_010433118.1:187807-200874 GCF_000710305.1 Buceros rhinoceros silvestris
CAGGGGAGGAGGTAGAAGAGTCAGGAACGAAGGAATGGAGTTGAGCCTGGGAAGAAGGGAGGGGTGGGAGAAGGTTTAATTGGTTTTGTCTTTGTTTCTCAATCTCCTACACTATTTTAATTGGCAATAAATTAAATTAACCTTCCCCAAGTAGAATCTGCTTTCCCCTTGATGGTAATTGGTGAGTGATCTCCCTGTCCTTATCTCAACCCGTGAGGTTCTTTTCTTTTTTTCTTATTTTCTGTCCTGCTCCCGTTGAGGAGGGTGGGTGAGAGAGTAGCTGGGAGGGCACCTGGCAGCCACCCAAGGTCAACCCACCACTACAGGTTTGAGGACAACTTGTAGTCAGCAGCAAAGGAGGAAGTAAGTGTACAAGTGTGATAAGCACCAGACACAGAGAACTTCAAGTCAGCAAGTTGTGTTTTACGCTTATTCTCTAGTTTTCTTAGCTAACATTTCACACAGCCACACCTAACAGAATGTGGCGGTAACTAAAAACATAGGGCAGGATGACACGGTCAGCCTTTAAAACTCTAAAAAGGATACAAACCACCTTTGTGTCTCCTGCCAGTAACCCTACAGGTTCACTCAGGGAGGATGATAAGAGATTACCACAGGACACCACAAAAGAGAAGAAGGAAACTGTAGACAGCTCCTTCTGTAATCTTCCTCTCAGAGAGAGTGAATTCTCACATAGTATTTTACTCATCCCTGATATGACAGAAGGAAAGGAATACCATCAATGGCTGCCCGGAGAGCATTTTAATGTCCCCAGAAACTAGATTAACATGTTTTTAACGGTTTAAACTGGCATTCAATGGACATTAGACAAAATGATCAACCACAGAGGCTCCTGAAGCATCCTACTGGTTTATACTTTCCAGAGAGTAAAAGTCTCTGATGTATATGGATGACCACTCATGGCAGTCAGTCCACTGAAGGGCAAACAGGTGGTGATCTCTAGATCAAGCAGATGTGACAGAGTTAGAAATGACAATGTGATGATGTAACATCAACATGCTGAGGTAATGAAAAAAATCTCTTTATCACAACTGCTAGGAAAAGAGTTATCATTTCCACTCACCTGCTGACAGGAGCGAGGGAATTAGCAATAATTGGAGAAAAACAGATAGGATGTATTTAAAGCAACAGCCACGCAGCCCTTTTATACAAAGTGTTATCAGATTTGTAGTAGTCTCTTTTCCCCTTGTCAGAAGTGACAGGCTTAACCCTATGGTCAGTATTAATGTGAGGGAAATGCTGAAATACAATCCTATGAGAACTGCACTCGTCCTGTTCACAGGACCCCGGCAGATCAAACAAGGACCATTTCCTACTTTCCAATAACATCCACTCTTAAAAAGCCTGAGGCAGGTTTTCAGTCACAGGCACTGATACCTATAAACAACACCATCTTACCTGAAAGAATTTTTGAAATTTACCCAAAGGGGATTTTAAGATTTGATACCAGCCTCTTCAATTACTGTTTACAGATATGCTTTACAATAGTGTGTTTATTGACCTTGTTTCATTTAGACCAAAACAGTAATCAAAGTAAGTTAAGTAAACCTACTTCTTTTACTGCTTTAACATTTAATCCCAGTTTGGAGTCACATGTACTGCGTGCACTCAACAGACAGCAATTTCTATTGCTTACTGATGTACAGCAGAGAAATGTAATCAATTTATATTATGTGCATTACTGTGCTTTTTAGAGTGATACTATAAATCACACCTGCTCTTCTGAGCAGGGTTGCTGCACTTCTGTTCCTACTGTAGCAGGAAGATGCTGAAAGTAGGAAAAGCACAGCAGAGCCAAGAACAAGGACGTAAAAGGTGTATTTTTTCTCTAATGTCCAAGATGTAAGAAGTTCACAGAGGAGCTAACGTTATACCATGAGCGAGCAAAAAACCCCCAAGAAACGAACAAAAAAAAACCAAACCAAAAAGAATTAGCCTGATTTTCTCCAGAGCTGGACAGAAACAGCAGGTATAATACTACCCTAAATGGTGACCCGCCATGAGAGTGGCCAACAATCTAAACAGGAAACTCAGGTTGCACGACAGTTCCCTGGCAGAAAATGGGCTGAAAGGTATTTACAGGGTTACTCTTTATGCATTTGAGCAACATTCATCTATACCAAAAAGGGCCTTACAGCATTTAACAGAACAGTTGCAGCAAGGCAACAGATCTCAGTGGTTTTGAGAAAGAAAACATCAAGGATTTCACCTCAAGGTGAGATTACACTAGGCAGATGCAAAAAAAACCGCATCCAGCTATAGTGTAGAATCCTAGCTGTAGCATTAAATGGGTTTCATGCAGGATCTTTCCACACCTTAAATATATTCACCTTCAATAAAATCAGAAAAAAATAATTTTAACTACACAGATACACCACTATGTAATTTTGGGAAAGAAATCTGGATTTAAAAGTTCTTTTTCCTTCTATAGCAACTGTCACATATTCATCAAACTAACCACTGTGCCCCTTTAAGGCTCTGGCAGATTTACACAGATGTTAAGAAAGAGAACTTGGATTTATTTCAGACTCCTGGCCTGGAATATTGCTTACTTGGTAAGAACAGAAATGTCAATCAATAAAAAAACCCCTTGCCTTGTGAAGTCCTCAATCTCAAACTATATGCTTATATGACAGATCAGTTTTCACACAATGTCAGAGAGGAATAGGCAGCTTTCCTCCCCTAATTACAAAGGCCAACTTACAGCCTTCCACAAACTATTATCTTTCATTCTCTCAAAGAATGCAGAGAAAATATTCTCCAACTCACAGTTTAACCTACTGCTCTGCATGGGTATGTAGGAACGTCTACGTAAATCCACTCAATTCAGGAATTACACATATTTAAAAGATTCATGCTATAATGTATGTTCTTACTTTAGTCTGTATGGTCTTTGATGGCTCTCAAGTCATCTTCTTCCAAAGTACGTACAATTTGCTTGATTTTAACATCTCTTCCCACCACCACCTATGTTGTCACATTTAATTCTTCTCAAACTGAGAAAAAAGGTCTCAAATCCTTCAGGCAACACAGAATCTCTAAGCAGTACCAGATTAACCAGTCACTAGTTTCAGTATTTGCACAGTAAGAAAAAATGTACTTGTTTAGGGAGAAAGTCTCCTTCCGTAAGCAAAAACCTTAATATTTTACTAAACATAAGTCAAAATAACCTCTATTATTCATCATAACAAATATAATGTTTTAAAAGCAAATGAAGTATATAAGTGATGCATTCTCTTCCTAGCGTCTGGTCTGCACTACAATAAAATCACAGCCCAATGAAGCCAACAGCAGTTTTCATCACTGGCAATAACGGGGCCAGCCAAGGTGCCATTGATGGAAAGTGATATTTAAGTGACATTCCCTTCAAACAGCATAGCTAACGGGCAGACAGCCTCACAAAGAACATCACACTGATTCAAACAGCATTTGTCTTTATCTAAACCAGAGGGACAAAACTAAGGAGACATACTACTTTAATCCAAAGATCTTGCACCCCTCTGCTTCTTGATAGATCAGAGCAAGCTGGACTGCAAACAGTAATGGAAGAAAAAGAACAGATAAATTTGAAGATAGTGGACTTCAGGGGTCCTAACAAATAAAATACTCTTTTCAGAACCACTGCAGACATGGATCAGATTCACAGCAGTGGTGAAGGGTTAACCTGAGAAGATCTGAATACGCCACAGTTCAAACGTTACCAAGGTACTGGGTGAGTTACTCTGCAGATGGGTTTCCCCTCATCCCTCTTCTTAACCATGGCTTCATCACCTTCAAAGTTTATTTCAACGTCCTCTACTTATTGTAACAATAACACTGTTCTAAAATCAGGGCCTCAGGAAATCCTTCCATTAACACAGATTAAGATATAAAAGAGCTATTTCTATCCAAGAAATAGTTCTATCCAAGAATACTCATAGAGTGGATTTATTTTGTGCATATTTCTTAGGGAATCTTATCAGAATAAGTAAATAATGAAACCAAAGATCGTAGAACAAGAACAACTGAAAACTACAAAAGATATATCCTTAGCATTTTTCGCAAAAGAATTGCAGACTTATCTGAACATTTTGATGGTTTTTTAGAACATGAAGAGAATTAATGGAAAATTTCCAAAAACAAAACAAGAGATCAGAACAAATTTTACTATAGATATTAACAGCTTTTGCAGTGTTGCCTAGATACCCAGTTTCAGATCAGAGGAACAGAATGGCAGGCAGTGAGGGAAAAAAAATGCCCAACACAGAAAATCCTAAAAACCCCAACAAAAATAACCGAAGGAAAACCCCACCCCACAGCTTGTTTTCACCATATTAAACTGAACTTGAACTTTCCAACAACTCAGGGTTCTGATGGAATGCATTAATATTCAGTCTTGGTGGAAAATATACAACATAGAACTCCATTGTCTCTTTTGATTTTTTAAAAAATTGTTTTGTTTCTGTTCATGTGATGAAAACAATAAAAAACTCTACTTGACCTATAAGATCTCATCACGCATCATGAAAACAATAACTAACTCTAATCCTTACTATTGTCATATGAATGAACAGTTTGTCTTAAATCCCAGTCCTAAGATGGTTCCCTTACAAGCGGAGCTCTCTTCTGGCACAAAGCTCTGCTCCAGACGATGCAGCAAATGATTTGAAGCCTGTCCAAGCAGGATGATTACCCAGCTGGTAAAAGGCATCGCTTTTTCTCCTCCCTTTATTCAGGTTGATCAAACCCATTTTTGGTTAAACGAAACAACCAACCAAATACCAGTGATATGCATGTTTTGAGAAGTGAAGACTTGTACTTAGAAAATTACCGGGAATTCTAACAAATACGAAATCTCTAGAAGTGAAAAATTTCACCGCTACATCGAACGATAGTATAAGCCTTTTAAATTTTGCAAGATGCTAACAATCATTAAGCCAAAGGCCCTTTTATGTTTACAATATTTCAGAGGGAGAGCGGTTTTTGCCTTACGGTCCATCCATTCTAGCTACCAACAGGTTTGATCAATCTTTTTGCACTGTTCTTTCTGTATTTTGAACATAGTTTACTTATTCAACATACCTGGAAAACTGTTCTTGCAGCCCACGCATCTGAGCTCTGCTGCGCTCAGACTCCAGTGTCACTTCTCGTAACCTTTTTTCACTCTCAAGTCTCAAATGTCTTTCTTCCTCCAACTCATGTATCAGCTTCTCACGCTGAAAGACCATTAAAAGTTATTTATTAATTGTACATATAAACACACCTCTGGCAAAAATTTAAGATTTAATTTGGGAAAAAATCATCAAACAATCAAAATAATTATCCTAACCTTCCAGTCGCATCATTTTTTTGCATAGCAATGCTACATGAAATAACAAGCTGGAGATGGAAAGCCTCTCAGAACATCCCCATACTCTTACTGGGTTCAGACTCACTTGAGTCAGCATATTTAAAAACAAACACCCACTCTCTCATTCAAAGCCCTTTTTCTTCACCTCCACTCAAAATAAATGTAAAAAATTGTATATGAGATCTGTGATCTATCTTGCTTGAATGAAGACACAGGAAGCATGAAACAAGTCAAGAGGACACCTTCTCATCCAGCTCTTCATGTTCTAATCTCTTAAGCAGAGAAGGACCTGATTCTGCAGCCACTGGACTTGTTTTGGCTGAGGAGAGGATCTCCGCCAGGAGGACAGAGTCTATCTGAATCTGTTTTCTGAAACACTTTGTCAAAGAATATGTTTTTAAAGACTGAGTATCAATGGAACAAATATGAGAGAAATAAAAATGTCATTAATTTCACCAATAGTTCTCAAAGGCAAATAGCATATGGTTGTGGCTAAGTCTTAAAACAGAGGATCAAAGGACCCAACCCACAGCACACAGCACTGTCTGGATAAATCTACATATGTCATGGCCTTTTTTTTTTTTAAAAAGAAAGATCATATGAAAGGGTACTTAATGATTTCAAAACCCTATTTAAAAAGTAGCTAAACGCAATTTAGGAGGAGCAGGGGAATGAACTGAAAAGTTACAAAAAATGCTGTTGGAATTAAACAATGTATATACAGCCTTTTCCATGTAACCATGTTAAATGGAAATGAAATTAAATTAATTTTTTCCTTGTGCATTTAAATGAGATAATAAATCAATAAAAAAAACACCCAAGTAATTTACATGGTACTACATTACACTGTGTAACCAAAGTGGTTCCAGTGCGGTTGTCTAAGAAAAGGTTAAGTCATTGTAAAGCTACAGTGGGTTCGCCACCTACATGCTTTGAAAAATCTCTGTGCCTATGGTGCAGTGCGATTTGTAGCCTGTCAGACAGTCTGACGTGGCTCCACTGCTGACCTAAATTTTCATGACATACATGCAAAAATTTACCTAGAAATTATACATGCAGTTTCATTAGAAAATAAAAAAAGGTATCTTAGTGTTAAGCTATTAAATGGGTGGAGGCAGATTATTTGTACAAGTCTCCCGACTATAAATCTCACTGGATAATAATTTACAACAGCAGTAACCAAGAGACCAAAAGTATGAACGTTACCAAGTGGAAAAGGGATCTTAAAGACAGTGATAAATAAGCAGATGCCACAAAGGGAGGCTGCAAAGGATTAAATGAAATATCTATATGCTTGTGAAAAAATAGGGGGAATTACTCAGAGAACAGAGAGCTTCTGTCTAATCGGCAATATGTAATAGCTGGAAAATGGAAAACTGCAAAACAAGAAACAAATCACCGGAAAATAAATACATTGTTCTAACTAACTTATCTAATTACTGCCCTTACTGTTACACAACCACGTTCCGCCAGGTGCTGAGTAATCCTCGATTTCTGCCAAACTAAGAGCAGAGAGTACAGAAGACACACAGCACCTTCAGTACAGAGAGAGTGGCTCGCTGAGGGTAGCTCAGGCTAACGATACAGTCAAAGCACTGAGTATATACGTCCACCTCAGCCACCGTCAACACCAGCTTCAGTGCTGTTCAGAGGCCCTTGCTGAATGCTGTTAGCATCTTCTCTTACAAAGGCATTTCACTGCTGCTAGACACGTAGAGCTTCCAGAGAGTCAGAGTAGTGAGGAGAACTACGTCCCACAAACACATAGTTACCACCCAGGGCTTAAGACGAGCTTTCAGAAGATACCGGTGTCTACAGAAATTGAGTTTAGCACCAAGTACGTAACTGTCCCTACTGATGTAACTGATAAGCCACCTCAGAGGAAAATCAGGTACCGCTAGGAGCCCCTGAGTGCCCAAGTGGACTCAAAGCACCAGGCTGTGCCTGATGCAGGAACAGCTCAACTGTGATAACGGACCGAAGGCCAGAGATTCAGCCATACCTTCAATGCTCATTCAGCGTCATCACTGCCACAATGATCATATCCTGATAGAGCAACTATGTGTCTATGTGTCTGCTCCACTACCATGCTCTGGTCCTCAAACGTTGGAACACAAAGCCAGATCTCCACAGCGGGAAGAGGCAAAACACAGCCCTGCAGAAAGCAGGTGAGTATCCCGTCCTCCACCTCGCTGCCAGGATGTTTCGCAGGTTGCACACAGCTCCACTGACTGTCCTGCAGGCTGGATGTGCTGTTTCTACGGGCATGGCCATGCTGCGGCTAATCACAAACCCATGTTTTCTACTAGAGCATTGAATATACAACAGGGATTCACAAATCTGAACTTCCCCCTGCAGGTCAAAGAGCTGTATAAACTATTTCTAGGTTTCATTTACCTCTTGCTGACAGGTCAGAGAATGCCGTTGATACCATTTGCTCCTTCTGTTCATGTGGGGAAGTCTGTATTACTGTCCTACACAAAAAGACCAGCACATCCACATTTTGGGTTTTTTTTTAAGAAGAATAAAGGACCTAGGAATTACCTTCAGGAAAGTACCCAGAATCCAAGAACAAATTCACATTACAAGAACAATAACAGAATCACAGAATCATTTTGGTTGGAAAAGACCTTTAAGATCACCCAAGTCCAACCATTCACCCAGCACTGCCAGGTCACCACTAAGCCATGTCCATCAGCACCACATCGACACGTCTTTTAAATACCTCCAGGGATGGGAGCTCCACCACTGCCCTGGGCAGCCTCTTCCAATGCTTCACATCCCTTTCTATAAAGAATTTTTTCCTAATATCCAGACTAAACCTCCCCTGGCACAACCTGGGGCCATTTCCTCTTATCCTATCACTTGTTACTTGGGAGAAGAGACCCCCACCTTGCTACCACCTCATTTTATGTAGCTGTAGAGAGTGACAAGGTCTTCCCTCAGCCTCCTTTTCTCCAGGCTGAACAACCCCAGCTCCCTCAGCCACTCCTCATCGCACTTCTTTTCTAGACCCTTGACCAGCTTCACTGCCCTTCTCTGGGCACACTCCAGCACCTCAATGTCCTTCTTGTAGTGAGGGGCCCAAAACTGAACCCAGTATTCAAGGTGTGGTCTCACCAGTGCCCAGTACAGGAGGACAATCACTGCCCTGCTCCTGCTGGTCACACTAGTCACATTAGTGCTGATACAAGTTAAGATGCTTGTATAATGCTACAGGACTGAAATGTCTAAACATCAGGAACTTCTGGAATAAGTTCAATGTCCAGGTCCGATTCAGCCACCTCACAGGCAAGCATTACAGTACATTATTAGTTACATGAGCAGGTATGGCTTCTGTACAAAACTCATGCTCCCTTCTCAGGGTAAGGGATGCACAATGCACAAGTCACAAGGCCACAAGACCAGAATCAAAAGCACTAGCCTACAGCCCTGAAATTCTGGCTTCTCTTCTCAGCTACCAAAACCTTCTCTCTGAATGGGGAGAAGACTGCCCACAGGGTAGATAGCTGCACAGCAGTAACGCCATCCACCTCCAGTTTTGTGCTTCTTCACAAGAATTCACTGCCAACAGTGTGGCACTTCTGCCATTTCTTGTAGGCAGAAAGCAGATCTGCTTTCAACCAGACCACAGACACTAAATACTGTAGAGGAAGGAGAAAAAAAGGAGTAAGAAACCACCCACACTTGGATAGTTTTCAGTCTCCAGGACACAAAACACTCATATGTACTACACACAGAAAGCAGCTCCCAGCAGTAGTGATCCTAGCTACAAGAGAGAACTACATTTTTATTCAAACCCAGAAAAGCCATAATGAAGGGTCAGAAGAGAGAAGTGAGCTTAACACAGAGAAAGGCCAGCATTAAACAGGTTTTTTTTCTTCTTTTTTTTTTTTTCTGTCTCCTGGAAGCAGAAAACATATCCCTGAATTTTCCAGAAATTTTGCATTGTCATAACCTCCTTTGTAAGTCCCTCTGTGTTAACCCCACTTTCCTCCTGTGTGAAATAAGGGCATGTGAACAGAAAGAAACTAGCCTGAAACCATTTGAGATTTTATAGTGAATATAAGCTTACTGGAAAGAGAGACAATTAGCATGCCACGTGAAGAAAAGGTTACGTGAAAAAAAAAGAAAGTATCATGTGAAATGCATCAGTGTGTTTTAACACCAGGAAAATCACTACCACCTTCCAGTGAAGTTGTATGTGTTCCTACTTGCCAATTCCTCTTTAATTGCAGCTTCTTCTCTCCACAAGCTCTGCTCAAACTATTTTTCCCTGCCTGCCCTCCTTGCCTTCTGCAGCACAGCTACAACCTTCTCCTCCTGGAAGTCTAACCCTTACTTCACCCTTGCTTCGCTTTCTTCACTCGTGCTTCCCTTTTCCAGCCTCTCCAGATAGTCCGACTTCCATCACATCACTCTGACAAATTTCTGGTAACTTTCCAAATACGCAAAATTTTTATGTGAACAAACTAGAGTGAAAGACAGGGTTAGCAAACTCCACCAATACTTTCATGCAAGTACCGGAATATTTTAACACTTGAACAAATACTGTTTGCAATTATTTTTTCATGAACGTTTCAGCAATCGAGTTTCACTAGCTGTTCATTACGCTCGTGAGCCAGCGTTTGCACTTCAACGAGTTCCTTTTAGCATAGCTGTAGAAATGTTCGTGTCAAAATGTTTCATTTCTCATCCAGTCAGGGACACGCACCACACATTAACTCGTCTTCTCAAAGTTACGGAAGGAATCCAATTTGAGATACTCATGATCAAAACAAAACGCATGAGAACTATTTATGGCTAGATGGAAAACAGCACACGGATTTGACAGAACCATTCCTCAGCACCACACGAAGAGACCAAGAGATCGCTTATTTTCAGAGCTGTGGTTGGTTGATAGCCATGCTCTCGGTCTAAGGACTGATGCAGTGCAGCTACGCTACAAGTGTCTCCGAAGGGATGCTCAGCTGGTTACGTCTCCTTTAAGTCCCTTGGGATGTGCCACAAATGTCAGCACCTGGCCTTTCACGTTCTACCAAACTGCAAAGGTTTCCTCTCGAGTGACCCCTGACGCTGTGACAGCCAGCAGAGAACACAGACATGTCAAAACATGGAAGCAGACACGGTGGGCGGCGATGGCAGTGCACGGTGCTGCAGGGCCAGGGGAGCTCCACAACAAGCCCTTCCTTCCCGGCCAGAGTCTGACACCTCGTGCACACAGTGAAGATGCAGCACCTGAAGGCTTTGTTCTGAAAGGCTGCCTTCTTACCTCTTTTTCCTTTTTGGGCTATTTCATAGTCAACTTTAAACTTAGACATGGGGGACACTCAAGCCTTCCAAGTCAGGGACTTGCACTTCCACCCCATTAGCAGTCATGGCAAATAAAATCAGCAGATGTCTCGTCTGAATGATAGACTGACTCCACACCACCACCCTCTCAGAGAAGTACTCAGGGACTTCTCTCCACAAGGGTCAAGCATCTGACTAACTCAAGCTTGTTCCCAAACCCTCTGGCCTCATCCCACCCGTCCTGCTGGACCTGCTTCTCTCCCCTCCTCGTGCTGACAATCTGGTGCCCTCCGTGTTAAAACTGCGGAGTTGATGGCTCCTTCCTCCTTGCCCCTGCTCCTCCATCCGGTGTCCCCTGAGCAATCTGACTTTTCTAAACGCCAGCAGGTCAGACGGATGGGACGGTGTGAGTCCTGTGTGGCGACACTGCCTCGCGCCGGGTGCTGGCAGTGGAGGGCTGAGGGGGCTTCTCTGCGAGGAGAGGCCAAGGCTGCCCTGTGCCCGGCATGGCCAGTTCCAGCCAGCTCTGCCACCCTGCAGGGCACAGCTGGCACCTCTGGAAAAGTGTGTGTAAGAAAAGGCAAAATTCCCTAAAGGCAGTGGGGAGCGAGGAGAAAGGTGTGAGGGACAGCCCGGGGCTGGGGGGGAGGAGGCGCTGCCAGCGCTAGGGCGGGTGTTTCCCTGCAGCCCATGGGGGGACCATGGGGACGGTCCCTTCCCCACACCCCCGCACTGCGCGGCGGGGGAAGCTGTGGAATCGAACTCCCCAAACAGTGGTCTGGAAAGAATTGGTTTAAAATTGGTTACATTACCCAAATCTATTCCAACTGGCAATGAATTAAGTAAATCTTCCCCAAGCCAAGTTTGTAGAGCTTGTGAGGGTCAAGGGTAAGCAATCGATCTCAGCGTCTTGACCTCAACTACGAGGTTGTTCACCTCACCTCGGTGCTGCTGAGCGGGGGGAGCGAGCGAGCGGCTGGGTGGGCGCCCGGCACCCACCTCACCAGAGCACTTTATTTTTAACTTTTTATTTGTCCTTCAGGTAAAAAACACACTACGCTCCTTTGATCAGTAACGTTACCTACATGTTAAACAAAAACACAGCCATGCATCAAGATTTAAAACAACAGATAATTGCAAGCGAGAAAGAACTAAGGGGTTCAGCATACACAGGCCATGTGTTCCGCACTGGGTGCTGCTACCCACAAGAGGCGCCAGTCCCTCCTTTTTCTGTTTAGCTTGAGTCTTTCAAAAAGCAATTCTTCAGAGCATCTAGGTGTAATTGGACTGATTATTAGTTCCAGTATCAAAAATGCCTTTAAAAGTGGCACAAATGTAATCTAATTTTTAAGGTTACCTTATAAGTACTGACAAGGGATACTGTTTAAATAGAAATTAGATTCTTCTGCATTCTTGAATTTCTTCTTTGCTTCCCCAGTGCATCGTAAGAAGGGTTTTACGATGCTGCTACTAATTATGCTAAGATGTGAGCGCTATTTTGTCACAAAAAGTTTACATTAGAATATTTAACATAGGCTTAATGTTGCTCAAAATCAGGCTAATAACCTTCACATTAATTTTTTAACAACTATTTTACAGCATTTGCTGAAGACAGTCATAATTTCTGTGTAATTCGTACTGATTTCAAACAGATACTTCGCAATGAATTTAAATGAGGGAAAGAAAATACAGATTTTTTTGTTTACAGTTTGAAGGACCACTAAGTCACTGCTAACCTAAACTTTGTATTTATGTAAATTTTAGTGCATTTTCTGATGCTATGCATATGATACCTCAGCATAAAAGTCCTAATTTAATAGAATCATAGCCTGGCCTGTAACACAACATCCTACCAGCCTGAAAGAATCAAGTGGCCACAAAAGTAGACAAAAACTAAGAGCAGCAAAAAGCAGACAACCACAATGACAGAATTAAGCACACAAATAGGAGCTACTAGAAGGACACTGAAATCATTTTTCCTAGCAAGTCGATGCCCAATACTGTTATGAATAACTACCACTTTTGTAGGCCACTTTTGAAAGCTTGCTGCAGGCAGGAGCCACAAACAGCCTGGGATGAGGGATGAGAGAGGGTATGTTTCAATTGTTCAAGAAATAATTATGAAGTATTAACTGAAATAGAAACTGGAATTTGCAGGTTGGTCTCCCAGTCGGTTACTCTAACAAAGTAACTCATTTTTTCCGGAGCACTGACTATTTAATTCCCTCAATGTATTCCCTCAATGGTGATCAAATGGTCTTTGTTCAAGGGCCACACAGTATACCCGAGCCCCAGCTGCCCACAGCCCAGGCTGCTCGTTAAAGGGAAGTACAAGTGCTCTCTATGTTACAGGTATTTTGTGAGAGCTTCCACTGGGGTCCTGTGGAAAAAAAAAAAAAAAAAAACCAAAAACAGGCCAAGGACA